>NC_056753.1:15662500-15962500 GCF_018687715.1 Carya illinoinensis
TTGTTGAAAAGCAACTAACTAAATTTATAAAAGTGAATTTTCTAATCAAATTTTGACCAAACTTTATTGAACCCACTACTAATGCTCTAAGATGTCCCCCCTATTTCATTAAAGAGTAGCTAGGGGCTAGATGCGGTGATTAATGTATATTATTTACACCCTCCAATATATATATAACAAAAAATTCTATACATCATACTACCATCTCATTTTCATCTCACTAAATAACATGTGATACATTCATAATATTTTTTTATCATCCAATGGTGATAAATATGCAATATCTTGCTTAGTGGGATAAAAGTAAAATAAAGAGTGATGTATAACATTACTCATATATTGATGATAAATATGCAACATTTTGCTTAGTGGGATAAAAGTAAAATAAAAAATATGATGTATAACATTACTCATATATAATACATGTTTACTTGGAAGTGTAAAATGGAAGGGTAGGTAATGAATTCCGTATACCTCTCCCCATCTCTCTCTCTCTCTGTGTCATCTGATATATCTCAAGCCAGAAAATCAGATCCCCATTTTTTTCATATGATTTGTTTAATTATTTTTCAATATGACTTGCTTTAATTAGCTAGATGAAACGGATTTTGATTTTTATTGGATAGATGTTGAGGCTTTTTACTATTCAATTGCCAATAGTTAGTTCGATGACCCGTGCAGAGAGTCAGACGGTACTGCATGGTGTCGAGTCTGTTGACAACGTTGATTTACATGATCTCAAGTTTGAGGAGATAAAATAGAATCATCATTGCAACCAACGGAATTTGGGGATAAAATTCACTGAATATCTAAAATACAAGGTCTCAAACTTCCATTTGTCCTCTGCTATGCTATAGTGGATAAGGGAAGAAGATAGGAGCTTGCCAGGAAAGTGATAGGAGAGGTTCCGTCCAAAGAGAAGGGAGAGAAGTCTGAAAGGGAGAGGGGTCTGTCGAGGAGAGGGGAAGGGGAAAATGATTCCCATCCATCGCACCCACGATTTTTTTATTTTTTATTATTATCATATAAATCGCCTATGTGTCTGCTTATATTTGGACACTGTAAAACATGAATAAACACTAGGTCCGGTTTGAAGTTAAACTCATTTCAATAACAACTGCCTTTATTCTGCAGTACCTCTCTCTGTCGGTGAAGCAACCAACGGGAGGCGGACTGCACACTACCAAAATCCCCCATCTTCCACTTCGGATATCAAATTTTTTAACCCTGTTCCATAAGAAAGAAATGTCCAGATTTCAATCTAAACTAAATACAAAACCATTACCGAAGTGACCAGATGTAGAGTGCAGACCACCCTATGGTTGTTAAGGACAAGCAACTAATCTTAATGAGAAAGAACAAACAAAATAAAAAAAGAGTTATCTATTTGTAGATCTCATCAAAGAAGACAGACGCTTAAGCCTTTCCTCCCACTCGCCCGCAAGAAGATATATTATATACATTTAACTCGCAGTTGGAACAAAAAGATAGTACTCCTACACCATATTCTGTATCGTAACCATTTATGTGAAAATGACTAACCCAATCGTGAAACTCTAATAAATCATGTCTGAATCTGCTGACCAAGAACCCTGACAGGAATGATTTTGCTCTCTGCCACAAGTAATTGCCACAGTTGCAACAATTCTGCTGTACAACTAACCCGCACGACGCCACCTCTTTCTGCTTCTCTCGCTACTATAGAATAGAAGGATATTGCAATGTTAAATTGATGCCAAGAAGCTAAACAATATAAAGGGGTGAATATATCTTCCACATTACGAATATTACACATTTGACACTTACGATACATGAGCAGAAACTATTGTCTTCGATAAAAATGAAGCAAGAAAATAAAAAGCCTCAACTGCAATAAGAAAGTTCTTTGGCACACACCAGCCCTATGTATAATTTTTATGGATTAAACATCTTAATCAGTTGATAAGAAAATGAATATCTAGTTCATAAAATAAACTACCAGTTTCTCACCCACATCATTGACAACCTTTCCAGCAAATATGTAGGTCTCAAGAAAATCATTTCCATGCTTCAACTGTACTTGACAAAACTGATTTTCTTTTTTTCTTTTTTTCCTTTTTCAAGCTAAGATTATTATTAGTCTGCATTCATCAATTTAACAGAAGTGAAAGGGGCAAAATGCTCCTCAACCTCTGTCCAACCCTATAAAAGAAAGTAAAAGGGAAAAAATAGAAATACAATGCCAGTAAGGTCCAAGCTAAAAACAGAAGGCACCCTGGGAGGTTTATACTATGAGAAATGATATTTGCAATTGTGGTGTGTGCAAGAGCCATGTAATTTCTTTGAAAAATGTGTACATACGGGACCCACATAAAAATAAACTAATTTTTTAATAGTAGACCCTACTCTTTTTCAAAGCGATTACATGGCGCTTGCACACTCTATGAATGTATGTAGCATTACTCTTATACTATTGAGTGTGGGCCAATAACAGTAAACAACAACTACGATTATTGTCGTCATTAATCTTATGTGTAGCAGTTTTAAGATAGTAGCCAAGTTTTGTGGTTTTGCAACAACGCTATATAATCTGCAATGGCAATATATATATGCATACAGCCACACTTGAAAATACTCAACGTGGAAATGTATACATATGTGAGTACAAGTTCAATGCAATCCCATATCAGAAATCACATCAAAATCACCGGTAGGTACACTGCAAATCCACAACAGACGACTAAATACAATGCTAATATTGGATAAATCCAGTCATACATAACAGGAAATGGTATATTAGACATACATGGAGAAAATGAAAACTCACCAAGTAGATGCACTATGCACAGGGGCAAAGTCGCCTGGTATATGGATGTGAACCATCACAAGAAAGCATCGCTTGTGCTCGAGTAAACAAGCATGCTCCAGGATTCTGAAAGTCATCAAAGAACAGATACAGTTTAGTTAAGTGTAACAGGATTGAATTTTTGATTGGCATAACAGGATCCATAGTTAAGGGATTTACTATGGATCAGCCACTGTTCATTTTCACACCACACACATATAGCTTTTTCATAGGGTGTAGGGGTGCTTTTCATAGGATATATAGGTATTTTTCATAGGGTGTGTGGTGTGGAGTGGTGAATAGTGGCTGATGAGAAGAATTTTTCTTGAATTTAATGTTATAAGTTTCATAATTTTTACATACATTTCTCTTCCAAATGCAAACACTCCTGTATTGTTGAAATGAATGTTAAAAACAATAGCATTTCAATTTTGAGTTGTTCCCTTTGTTTCAGGAAAACATTTTGATCACACTTAGGACGATATATGATCTTGATTCTAATAACTGCCATACCAAAAATTAAAAAGTCTTGCAGTTTTAATATATAGAAGCTCTAAAGATTTGGGCAACAAAAAGTTAATAAGAAACTTGCATCTGTTTGGAGAAGAACAGAATCATTATTGCAGTGGAGGATGGGGGCTACTGGCATCCTTCCAATGTGGAAGTTAAGGATTCAAGCAACCTCATAAAGGCGAGTACAAAGAGGGATTTTGGAGAGGGTAGCCTTCAGCCTATATTGACTTGGAAATGAAACCAACAAGCCTCCCCAAAACACACAAAACAGAATAAAAAAAGAATTCTTTTATGGGACACCCCCTGTGCTATGCCCAATTTGGATTTAGGACACTGCCTTTTTTTTTTTTTTTCTTTTTTTAGTGCAATAGCTCCCTAGTGGTTTGAGATTTTTAGCAATAGCCCCTTCTGTTACAATTTTTGTTCATTAAATTTTCTACGAAATGCTTCTTAAAAAGTAAAAAATATATTTAACTAAAAAATTAATTTCTATTATTTAGAAAACTTGAAGAAAAAAGGACAAACCTACCACCACGGGTGGCAGACCTCTGGCCACCATGAAGGTGGCCCAAGCAGGGCCCACGTGGTGACCATGTCTCAGCCACCCACATGGTGGCCAGAATATGGCCACCATTCTGGCCACCGACGGTGGCTGTGCCACCATGGGTGGGTTTTCTTTCTTCTTTCCTTTAACTTTTTTCTAAATATATATATATATAATATATATCAGGAAAAAATCTCTTATTTTTTAACTTAATTTTTTAAGAAAAAATAAATTCACGAGCGGCATCCTATGATAAGACCATGTGTCATCTATTAATGTTGATGGGCAGAAATTGTACAGAAGGGACACATGTTACACACACATTTTGAGGATAAGCACGTATGGGTTCACATGTTACATAACACAAATCTATGTTTAAGGAATGAGGTATGGATCAAGGTTGCACCGATGGCCCCCAATGTTTATGGAATTTCCCCTCCCAGGCATGCGTTTCCCAACCAAAAAAAGTTAAGGGATATCATATTTAATCTAAGATGGTGTAGAAGTGCTCCAAACACCAACACCAGATGATCTTTGCAATATAGAGAATTTTAAGATGTTGCAATACTAAGTGAGAAAAAAAAAAAAAAAAAAAACTAGGAATGAAAAACAAATCAAAACTGACAAGCCATTGACTGCCCATATTGTAATATTGAACCTTCAATGAGAACCAATCTCTCAATAGATAGAATACACACTTTTAATCAGCATTGTTATCTAGGAAAAGACGAAGTAAAGAAATATGAAAACCTTGGTGCAAAAGTGCAAGTATACCATATTTTTAGGGGCATCATCAACAACTTCTGCAGGTTGATCTGCTCCCATACTTGCCAAGCAAGCTCCTTTGCAGGTCATATATTTCTGCATACTGTTTCATAAACAAATCAGAGCATGGGCAATTTATGTATTAGTCTGATAGAAAGCAAGAGTAATTAACTTATAAAGAGAAAGTCAAAATGCATTATATTCTTGTGTGCTCAATGGAACTTCTTAGGCAGCTAGAATCATATCATCCCATGGAAGACTGGTCCCCAAGCATTTAAAACGGGCCCTATGAAACTTTACATTAAAGCTTGTTAATCATTGAAAAGGGAAAGTAAATCATAATGACCTCCCCAAAAGGAAAAGAAAAGAGACGCAATCATAATATTAAGAAGCTAAAAATCAAGATAGTAAATTAGTACTGTGATCAAATGCATGCTTGAATGTGATTCTTCATTGCGCAACTAATCAATTCATAGGAAGGCCAAATGCCCCATAAAATTATTTTCCCTCGTCCAAAAGAGATGGGAAAGAGAAGAAAAGGTACTGTAAAAAATCAACCCCTCCCTCCAAAAAGAAAAACACTTACAGAAGGGCAGAAAGGTTCGCAGGTAGAACATAACCATATCTTTATGCAAAGCAAATTTTTTGGGCAATAAGTCAAAAAAAAAAAAAAAAAAAAAAGGAGAGAATTACTGAATTCACATAGTTTCATCTGGGCAATTGCACATAGATTGTTGACACAAAGTGAACAGTACCTTGTGATATTTTAGCAACAATATCTCAGAAAATGGTCAAATATAATAGAACAAATGCATAATGGGAAACTTACATCTCACATTGATTCAGCACCGAAAGCTTATTTGGGACGCACGATTGCCCATTTGACTTGCAAACTGAATCGCATGACTCACTTTGTCTATCACCCAAGTGAGGAGTTCAAAGTGTAAGCTACAGTTGGAAATTAAATGGACAGGATTTTGCTCTAAACTGGGTTGGATGAAACTTTCTCCAACCCATTTAAGAAATTTTCATGTGTCCTTTGAGCATGTGAGAAGCACATGTTTTTTTAATGAAGGGAGACATGGCAGTGTTTTAACTTAAAAACTTTTAAAAAAGCACGTTCTTGCCACATGTTTAATGGACACTAGTCATTTCATAGATGGGTTGGACCAACCGCAGGAAAACTCTGTCCATATTAAATAAATTGAATCCAAGAAACAAAAAAACAATCACCATGATTACTCACCTTCCAACAATAACGTTAATTCCATTTAGTCTTCCTTCAAGTTGTGTATTACTGGCCCCTGGTGCAGAGGAATTTTTTTTTTTGATAAGTAAAGTGCAGAGGGATTTTAAAACACGCAAAATTCAAATGTTAAATAATGTAAACTGCATCCAATCTAAAAGTTTGGTTTTTGATAAGTAAATCATCTAAAAGTTGAATCTTGTTTTTGATAAGGAATCACTATATCTCTATGGAAAGAACCAACAAGAACCACATACAAAATTGTAACACACCCTCCCTTTAGACTTAAGAATGCTTTTTTCTTTTTTTCTTTTTTATAAGTCCTTTAGACTTAAGAATGCTACTTAACATTTATAAAAATAAAAAATAAAAATAAAATAAAATAAAATAAAAAACACTTTATATGAGCTAGGTATAAAAAAAATTCTATAAAATAAAAACAAATAACACTTTAATAAATAAAAGAGTCATAGGTACACTATTAAATAAATGACAACTGTTGTGTTAAATCACAAATCATTATTGATGATCATAAAACATAAAGGTCTTGTGATAACCCGGACTTAGCCAAGTCCACGTCTGTTACTTTTATTTATGGTTACTTTAACCCATTTAGTTATCTGTCCAAATTATAGCATGGAGAGTGTATGGGAAGCATCATGGGCCTTGTTATCTCAAGAAGGGGGCGCCCAAGCCCAAGGCCACCATGGGCTAGCGTGTATTGGCCACTAAGGGCCAAGGGTTTAGGAAAAACCCTAACTAGGGTCTAGCATGGGAGGTGTCCACATGGAGTAGGGAATGCGTGCTTTGGTTAGTACAAGAAGTGCCACATGGCTAGCATGCAAGACTATACCCTGGGTACATTGAATCTGGACCTGAAAATGGAAGAAGGGGGAGAGAGAGGAGGGTTTCGGAACCCTAAGGGACATGCCACACACACACACATTTGTGCAAGTTCCTAGATAGTGCAATGATTTGGGGCACCTAGGGAATATGCAAAATCAGAGGCACAATATTCTAAGGGACTGCATGGATTCGGCCAAGGAGGATGCAAGTTGCCATGTGTCAGTGTAACATACGGGTCCTAAATTAGGGCTTAGGAGGCGGAGGTTGGCCAAGGGGGATGCAAGTTGCCATGTGTCACTATAACAAACGAGTCCTAAATTAGGGCTTAGGAGGATGATTATTATTATTATTATTATTATTATTATTATTATTTTAAGATCTGTGTTAAAATAGTGATTTTATTTGATAGGGTTTCTTCCACCATCTTCATCCTCATATATCCCTCTGTTGATTTCCTAGTTTGAATAGTTTCCTAATTGGAAACCAACTCCCACCTCAAAAACCCTCCCATAAATCCTCTCTTTTTCCTAACGCTTTTTCCTCCATCAGCTCCCTTGTGGCCAAAACCTACCAATTAGCCACTGCCCATACTCACGGCCAAACCCACTCACAGCAAGCCCACGTCGAAAACAAAAGACACCTCCTTGGAAACCACCACCACCACAGAGCACACCGACGAGGACGTCGGACTACCATTGAGTAACCCAGAAATTGCCAGCCAGCCAAGTTCCGTTGAACCCACACCTTCCCGAAGGAGCCTCCAGTTGTTCCACCGTAAACCTCGGCCAGCCACCCAAATCCCCATCATGCGATCAGCTTTCTCTCTCTCGATCATGAGCTACGACGTGAGATTGTGGAAGCAATGTTAAGAGGTAAGTAGCATGATCATAATTATGTGTGCTGTAATTATTCTGCTTGTGCATGAAAATGTGATATTTACCTATGCTATGCTACAAGCCAAGTCAAGGTTAGAACTCTTTTCACAAGTCTCGATGAATTACGATGATATGCTTGTGATGCCATGCTGGTATGAATTGTAGATGGATGACATTATGAAAATCACATGTATGCCATGTAATGTTCATGCAATAACTAGATCATCTATGCCAAGTAATGTCCATGTAATACTTAGATCATGTATGCCATGTAATGTTTAGATCATGTATGCCATGCACAAGAGTATGCCATGCTAGGAAAAGTTCATGAAGTCAAATATGTTCACATGCATTATTGAAGTTTATAAGAAAACACATGAATGATGAGTAAACTTAAAATTGGTTTTATGTTATGGGTGGGTGTGCAAGCCACAGACTCGAGTGTGGTCCACCACATGAAAGATATGATGTTTTGAAGTAACACGGACCCAAGCGTGTTCACCGCAGGTTATGATATGCGGTGCCCAGGACTCAAGCGTGGTTACCATATGCTATGTGATAACATGGACTCGAGCTTGTTTCACCACAGGTTATGATATGCAGTGTCACGGATTCAAGCATGGTTCACCATATGTTAAGTGATAACACAGAACCAAGGTGTATCACTACATGGTATGATACGTTACACGATGCCACAAACCCAAGCGTAGTTCACCTCATGTCACGATAAGAATATGCAGTCAATGACAATCGGACCGATTCACAAATGTAATGATGGCCACTAAATAAGTGAAAGACAAGATGAACAAGTCATGTATAATTGTTAGGAAATGCATGGAGTCAATCATTCATTCATCCACCTTACATGTATTGCCATGACTATGTATGATTCCGCTTATGTTAGTAATGAATGATATATATGTTATGTAAATGTGTGACGATATATTTAAGTTTTCAAAATTAAGCCTTATGATAAACTAAGTTCAGTTTATATAGTATGATGTGCTATTACTGAGTCTTTGACTCATTTGTTTGTTTTCTGTTTTTATGTTTTAATGTCCCAGATGACAGTACAGAACAGGAGTGCCCAGAGTAGAATAAATTTCTAGAGACCTAGCGTATGATTTAGACATTGAAGTTGTGTTGGTTTCACGTAGAACTAGCTTATGTCATTTCTTTTATTTCTTAGCTTTTATGTTATGAAAGACTGTCATACTATATGAGTTTTATGATCAAATATATGAGGTATTTTATGAGACTGAATTTCTTTACCAGGTGTTATTTTAAGAATATACGTACTTATCAAAAAAAAAATTATGAATATACGTAACATTCCTAACCTACAGGAAGGGGTGTTACACGCTCCCTGCACCCGCGGTGAGCCCAGATGCAGGCAGGTTACCCAGCAGCCCGCATCCAGCTGATGGGGACACTGCCCCACCCATGCAGGGGCAATGCGAACGGTGGCGGGGTGCAGGGCCCTATTGCCCTCCCCTACATTAAACCAACCATTCCTCATAAGTTTCAGAAACCGAAAGTGCTCCTCTACAGTTACTATTCACAGTCCAGGAATAGCAAACTAGAACTTGACTTTCCCTTTATTCTTGCTTTCAAGCCGAATCATTTTTCTTCTCAAATCTAACCTTAATACCAAATAGTTTCCAGCCTTTTCCCATCATGATCCTAGTCCTAGCTCATCCTAAATCCTAAAACAAGTTGTCCATAAACCCGTGCCTCAGTTTGTAATCAAAGCGCTTTGTCCGACATCAATGTCATTTTTCTTTTTAGGTTGTCCTACACCAATGTCATATCAGAGTTTTTTTCCTGATAACAGTGTCAAGTACTCTCCAGGAGCATTTAGAATTAGCTTAATCATTTAATCATATAGCTTAAGATTTTATTTTGTCTGTATATCAAAACCCAGAACCATATGGTATCAATATCTTCCATTCAAGTAGCCAAACTAAACTAGCTGCAAGGCGATACTTTTATGGCTTTGTCCCACTTTTCTGGAAATATCACCCAAAAACTGCAGCTTTCGGAACCAAATCGTTTCTATTAGTATGAGGAGGTGCATGAATACTTGTAATACCCAAATTTAGTATGTGTGTGATGAATAATAGAATCCCACATTACTTCAAAGGGAAAAGTTATTGCCCTTTATAATGATTTCAAGTAACTACAACTGTAGCATTAACTACTCCTTTTGGAATATAGATCCAAATGTGGGTCGAGCTTAACCAAAAGTGCAGGACTTAAGTCATGCCACACACAACTGAATGCGATAACAAGGACTAGACCAAACATCCCTAGGGACTAGACCGGTAGCTATTGGTCCAAACTTTTTTTTCAAAAGAAATTGATTAATAAAAAAAATTTATTTAAAATACTAATTTAAATTTAGTGACTTATTAAATGAAAATTACATAATAAATTGTATAATTATTAATATATACTAGTACTATTTATTATAGTTATACATTAAAAAATATAATAGTACATTGATCTAAATATATATAGTTACAGACTTAGTACCAATACTATAACTAATAACTATACTAGTAGTATTACTAACATACTATATGTTAGTGATAAATTGGTAATACAATATTAAATAATACTATGTAGTTATAGTGATTAATACTAACATATTAAGTTAACTATACTAATACTATTATAAATTTATACATATACTATAATTTATACTATAACTCTTATAATATGTTAATATATTAATATATACTAGTACTATATATTATAGTTATACATTAAAGAATATAATACTTTATGTAATATTTTGATATATTAATAATTAATTATATACAATTATTTATATAAATAATAAAATATATACCTTTTTTATTTTCATTCGGTCCAATCGGGGGTGAAAAACCCCTGGACCGGGACCAGACCAGACCCAATTCGGTCCGGTCCAAAAATGGTTTGTCTGGTTGGTTTCTCCTGTCCAGACCAGGCGAATCTCACCCATAATTCTAATGCCTTTTTCCTTTAGGCAATGATGAATTGTTGAGGGAACCTAGCATGTGAACACTTGTGTATGTGAATCCCATCTTATTCTCCAAGTCTCCAAATAGTTAAAACTTTTTCTATTTAGTTATTCAATACTCAAATTAATTGATCCTTAATCCCAACTAACTGGGTTAGCAGTATACGAACTTTGTCAACAAGGTCAACATATATATATTCACAATTTTATCCTAGCCAAGGGCATGCTTTGCATGACTTCTCCATATATCACATTCTTTTCTACCGCTTATGTGAATGTTATTAGGGCTCCCTCATCTTTTTTTCACTCTAGCTTGAATCATATCAACTTTCTCACTATTATGGTTAGCAGTATTCATTTTCATGAAGCCAAGTCATGCAAGAAAAGAAAACATAGACCCCTCGCATAAAGTAAAGATTGATAAATAAGCATGTTTATTGGCAAATACCACATTTTAAAAAGTGTAAACCTTGCTTTTACAAGCAATTACACTTTCTTCTGATTAAGAGCAAATTAGGTTTTTCTGCTTAAAAAGCAAACAATCCATCAGCCCAAATAAAATTGTGCCAAAATAATAAATAATGATAATTAATGTTGTATGCTTTCAAAATTGTACCCGTATCACTCCATGAAATGCAATGTCATTAAAGTAAGATAATTAATGAAACAACCTAAGGAAATCTCAATCCACATTTGTGCTTATACTCCAAACAGGCTAGCTAAGATAACAATTAAATCTCCATTGATTCATTATAAAGGATGATAACTTCTCCATTCCAAGCAATGCCTGATCTCATTCATGAGACTTCCTATCTACCACCATCCATATGCCCCACTCAAATCTTTGCAACCTGTTTAGGCCATTTCGTTGTGGCATGGAATGCAATACCGTGAATTGTGCATAGGAAAATGGTGAACGGGGTCCTATATTGCTTGGGAGAGAGAAGTTCAAGCCTTTGATAATCATTCTAAGGTACTTCAATTGTAACTTGACTAGTCCTTTTGGAGAATGGGTCTACATGCCGCTTGAGCCTTCCTTGGGTGGTTGTTATCAATGATATCATAGTCAAATCCAACCAGAAGTGTGAGAATTGACCCAAGCAACATGATACAATGGCTTAACGAGAACATTAGGGATTCAAAAGGAAAGATAGTAATATCCCAGAGCGTGTATAGAAAGGTGGTGAATGGGATCCAACATTGCTTGTGATTGGGAAGTTCAAGCCCTTTATAATGATTTGAAGAGACTCCAATTGCAATATCAACTAGTCCTTTTGGAGTATGAGCCTAGATGTGGCTAGAGACTTATTTTGGTCATTACAAATCCAACACTTATGGCTAGAATTTGGTTTGATAACATTTGTAACAATCAAAGGAAAATTTAATTCACATTTGAGACTTAAATCTCCTTAAGGCCCAAAACTTATCCCTCTCAGGCAATAAGAGATTATATTCACCACCCTCTTATAGATGTGAGGTGTTACGAAAACAGAAAAAAAAAAAAAAAAAAAAAAAAAAAAAAAAAAGAAGAAAAGAAAAATTTGGGCTTTTGGGGAAGACAATGTAATCCTTTCAACCCCTAGGGGTTGGCTCAAGTGATAAACGCCTTAGGCTTGAGCGTATGCTCCCTTCAGGTTTAAGATTCAAATCCCCTTGGGTGCAAATAATCTTTAGGCGCCATCGGACTGAAAGATTTTTCCCTTGAATTACCCGAGGGGTACTTGAGGAAAACTCCTTGCCGAGGGCCTGTGCACCCCCGGGATCAGTCGGGACGCTGTTCTCAGACACCCGATGCCAATAAAAAAAAAAAATTAAATCTTTAAATAGAGCCCTTGTTTAAATATGTAATCTCTAAACATAAAAACATCAACAAAAAACCTAAGCAATTGCAGGGGTTGAATCCCAGGAGAGAAAATCAAGTGACAAAGCATTAATTGGCAATCATTAGAAAGCATAAAAACAAGTAACAGATATTGAAGCAAGAAGATGGAGAACAGTAAATGTTAAAAATGTAACATTCTCTCAATCGTTAAAGTGTCTTTCACTATAAACATAAAACATGGATACTTGAAGACAACTAAAAGGTTAAAAAGATGTAGCTAAACAAGTGCACCCAATAGAAATAATAACTACAAATTCATACATAGACTCACCCGAAGAATTTGACGGAAGAGAAAAGCAGTGATGGAAATCACTAAGGTAAGCATTTTCATGAACCTGAAAAGTTAAAACTCATTTCAAATTGTATAACAAACTATAGCATTTCACAATCATATCAAGAGGACTACAACTTCTTCAGTCCACATCAGCAAATACAGGGTGAACATAAGAGTTTGGTAGGTGATGAGCGAAAATTGTTACGGTTAGTAAAATTATTATTACCATTGTTTATTTTTCTCTTGTAAATCAAGGAGTTCACTTATTCTTCATGTAAACGTTTATTACATTAGTAGTTTTCGTGATTTTCCCTTAGTGTTAATCAAGTAAAAGCAATAATAAGAGTAACTTGAGTGATCTGCCTTCAGGAGCAACTATAGTTGGCCCTCTAAGATTGGCCGCATCAGGAAGTCCTCACTATAAAGATAGAAAGTGTTCATCACACCATTAGCACATTTATCAGCTCACATGTGATTCTATACATTAGCTTAACTAAAAAAAAAAAAAAGACACATATTGAAAATGCAAATTTCAAATTTTGGTTGGTTAAAAGGGAAACCAAACCAAAGTCAACACTTAAGATTACAGCCTACTTTAAAAAAAAAAAAAAAAAAAAAAAAAGATTAAAGCTTAAAGAATCACTGCAATTGATAAGGCATACCAATTTTATTAGTTAAGAAAATCCAAGTTAAGAAATATTGACAACCATCCTCTAGCAGAAACACAATCTAATAATACAAGTATTACTTACCACGCTCTCAGAATTATGACGGCACCTTCCAGCACAGAAATCAAAAACACCAGCATAAGTTCCTGCAAGAACAATTGCAGATATATATTACCCTAGAAGAAATTCAACAGAAAGGCTGCTATCTGCTAGAAAAGAAACCAAATTTAGCTCAGTTCATATCCACTTAACACGTCTAGGGGATCAATATCCACATTGAGAGTGACCCAGACCCAAGCCAAACATAGCAATGTACCATCAGTCATCAATGCTTGTTAGATCCTATGTTCTTTCCCACATACTGTAATTGCTTCTTCTCCAAAAAATAAAGGTCCATTACTACAGTTACCCACAATAATTGATTTTACTTTAAATTTTAGGGGATGTTTGGAAATTGTTTTGGTCTCATCTCATTTCTTTCCCAAACATCACTCAAATACAAACACTTTTAAACAAAAAACAATTCAAATTTTTCAAATCCCAAAATAAAAACACTATCAAAAAATAATATTCTAATAATATTTTAACTTTATAATATTTTTTATTCAACCTTTTCTCTCTCCTTTCCCAAAACTCCATAAAACATTAACTCAAACCATCTCACTACTATTCACAAACCATCTTACCACCATTCACAAAATTCTCATCTCATCTCATTCCCCAAGCATCCCCTTAAACTCAAAGATCTCCTACATGAGATCTAAATGCTAGGTATAGCAGTCCATGTAGGTCAAACTTACAAACTATACCTTCCAACAAAAGAACGAACTACTTCTCAATAAGAAAGTAAAATTTACCCTTATCTTTTTGGTTCAGAAACAGCATTTTACCTGCAGTTGCTTGTTTAGCAATTTTCACCTTCAGTACCTGTTCCTTTTGTGTCTGCAGAAGAACTCCAGAAAAGTGAAGATACTTTTGAAAAAAGAGAGGGATAAAATAAAACCCGAAAAAGAAAAGGAAAAAAAAAAGGAACACAAATATACCCGTGACGGATTTAGGCAGCACGAAACACAAAACTCATAGGAGTTGCAACATTGCGAGAGAAGGTTGCATCCACTGAAACAAGAAAAACAGATGTGAGCTTGCCAAGTTGCTTTGAAGGTAAGTAGTACAGAGCCTAATTTAGAAAAACTCACTGACAAGAGAATTTCTCTGCTTTTCCAGGACAGCAGCCAGACTGTGGATCCATTGATAAAGCATCACATACACGGCCTACAATATGTATATCACTTAGGAGACGAAACGAAAGAAAAGGCAATAATGCAACAGTGCAACCTTTGTCAAGTTGCAATTATTAAAGTGAAAATGAAGGAATACATAAAAAACAAGAACAGGTCTGGCATTACCACCATGCATTTAAGAACAATTTTGAAACAACCATAGTAGATGGCCACCAAAATTGAGTTCCCAAATGCTGGAGGACACTAGGGTACCAATGGCAGCCATAGCAAGCACGATTTAGCCCCACAAAGCTCAAGGGAAGTATCAATTGACATCTTTTTCCATTGTATGCTTCCTATACACTTGGGTTGCACCCCTCAGCGCTTTTTAATATGATTACAATACTTATCCGGAATAAAATTAATGATGTGTCATACAGGTTTTTATAGGACCTTAATCTTGTCACGCCTGAGACTTAATTAAAGGGTAAAATCACTCTCAAATTATATCATATGTTACTTGCCTTTTCTTGTAAGTCTTTTTATGCATCAATTATAAGATATGAAAGTTACTTATCAAAACAAAAAATTATAAGATATGAAAGGTAAGGTTTTGCAAATGCTTTAGCGAGATGCTTGTGCTACATTATATTTAATTTATGTGCTCACGTCATGCAAGTTTTAAGGATACACACGATATGAAAGTTATGAGAAACGAAAAGGAACAAAATGAATGAATAATGATGTATGTGACTGTATTAAGAACATCTTGGTTGTTAAATGACGCGCCATGGTACCATTGCAAAAAAGGCCGATGCAACAATCATTGTGTCATCCATAGAGGTTGACACACCCAAGTAAGCCATCGCTTATTGAGTGCTTTCATACCTAATACAAATCCACTAGTGGCCATGGAAACAGAGTTAGGATTATTGTGATTGCCAACCCTAACACAAGTTGTATACAAGTTGTATATGTGTGTAGCAACCCAAGAATTTCAAAGAATGCGCATTTTTTTTCTGTGTAAACTGTTCACTTGATACTTCTCTACGATAAAGGATGCTTGCAACTCTTTTTATTTTTGTTTATATGTTTTGAAATATTTTTTTTTTTTTGGCAAGTAAAAATATTTTATATATCAAAAGGAGTGACCAAGTACACTAAACGTATACAAGAAAACACCTAACCCATAATAAAGAGCCCCTAATGACCCAAAAAAGCCCGTGAAAAAGGACTGTTTTCAGTCTGCGCTTTCCACAAGGCCCTAATACAAGGGCAACCCTCTCAGTTCCCGTGGAAAAAACTTTGGAAACACAAGGCGCCTCTCAAAGCGGCGTTTTTCGTGTGGACCGCTTCTCTGGGTAAGATCCTCACAACGGATAATTTGAGAAAACGGAGGGTTATCATTATAGATTGGTGTTGTATGTGCAGAAAGGGGGGTGAATCCGTGGACCATCTATTATTACATTGTGAGGTAGCTAGAGGGTTATGGAATGAGGTTTTTCGTAGACTCAACTTGGGCTGGGTTATGCCAGACTCAGTAGTGGCAGCTATTGCTAGCTGGACAGGTTTGAGAGGCAATAACCAGATAAAGGCGATTTGGAAGATGATCCCGATATGCATTATGTGGTGCATATGGAAGGAACGCAACGAACGGACTTTCGAGGACAAAGAGAGATCAATGGAGGAGCTGAAAGTTTTCTTTTTTAGAACTCTTTGTACTTGGGCTATTGCTATTAGTTTTAATGGCCAAAGCCTACATGATTTTCTTACGTCTGTGGATCCTACATAATCTAGGACATTCTTTGTACTGAACGTGGCATTTTGCCTATTCTTTTATTAATATACTCTTTTACTTCTCTCAAAAAAAAAAAACAAACCAAAATACACTAATCCCAACACTACCCAAAATACCCAAAAAATTACCCTGAACCTCAACCCCTTGTTTCCCGTAGAACTAATACCCAAGCCTAACCCAGCCCCTTGTGTTTCCCGTCTTTACATTGCCCTCTCTTTAGACTTTCCTCTACTTTAGCTACCTTCTTGAGCGTCATAGTTAATTGCCCAAGAAAGACGTTGTAACTCCCTGTTTTTCTTGAAACTTTTGGTTTCAAGCGCGTGGCTTGCCTCAATCGCGGTGATTTGAAATATCCCAAGCAACAATGAGGATTACTACGCAGGTTAATAGTGGGGGCAACAACCCAGTCAAGGTTATGTAGGCTATATGACTTATGTTTAGAATTATTATGAAATTGCGGTTTCTCTCAAGTTTTAACATGCTGGATTTTATTCATTTATAATGTTGAGATCTAATAATGTGGTCGATGGTACTTGAAGTCAATATTGTTTATAGAACTCTTATTATCAACTGCTATGAAAAGTATGAAGTAGCACTTCTAACCTTTATCTTTTTTTTTTTTTTTTTTTTTTGGATAGGTTAGTAAGAAAGTGGCATTCCTAACCTTATCGGGTAGGGATTTTACAAATCCTATATTCATATTACTCAGGAAAGTAAAGTGTATTATCCCATTTTGAAAAGAATTTAATCTATAAAACTTTGATTAGAGGTACATTGTCGCAATCGCCCATTATGTATAACTCTTTCTCTAACAACTCAAGTCAGTTTGCAAACTGATATTAAAAGTCATCCACCAAGACCAAGAGAAAAAGACCCAGAACATTATGGGAATATCTAGAATAACTACTGCTTGAGAAAGTGCTTTATCAATCTTTCGTATTAATAATGCAGAGAAAAAGGTCACAAAGAGAGAAACAGACCAAATAGAAACCCGGACAGGAAACATGCTCACCATTATCATCAGAGAGCAAATATCTTCCTTGTACAGTATTTCTGCAAATGGATTTCTCTAGAAACCCAATATCCTTCCTGCAATGGTGGAAGGGGATAAATAAGAATACAAACCTGACTACCAATAGCATTAAATAGGGCCAAAGGAAAAAAAATGTAGAAAGCAAAATAAGTTAAATCAATATCAACAATTTCAAAGAAGCAGCTTGGATGTTTGATTCCAAAGGGAAAAAAATCATGCTTGGTATAATATAACAATCACTGCTCAAAACATCAATTATCCATAATCTTTGTCAAATGCATGCACATACAGGTGCACACTTGCAAACACATGCAAATGGAAATATTTAAATAAATGGAATGATACCATAAGGGTTTACACCACATTGTAGGTGAAAGTGCTACGCACACTTCAGCACAAAAGCCATCTAGAGCCTAGGTGCTAAGCAGAAGAGCCAATTATAGAAGTAAAGCGCATGTTTTTAAAAATGATATGTAATGACCAAAGATCTATAAATACCTGATGATATTTGATTACATCAGTTTCTGTGTCTTGAATTGTATAGGCGTCTACTGTGCTAGTGTCAGGCAGGATATATCTCTACTGTAAATGTGTCTATAAAAAGGGCGTCTGTATGTAAATAAAGGCATTCAGAACTCATCTGAAGCCATTCCATTCCCTCTCTCGCTCTTCCAAATCTCCAAATATCCTCTCTTGTAATCTATGCACATTAAAAGGGCACTATTTTAAATGTATATAGCTTTCGGCATGTGAAGCACTTGGCACTATGCGCTTTATGCCGAAGCATGCTTTTACCAACACCGTACCACCTTGATATTCTTCCAATAAGCATCATTATGTTACAATGGAGATTGTCCCTCTTCATAAATTTTCCTTATGATAAAGAATGCAAAATGTTTTCTTTCTTCAATTTGCATTTTACTTTTTCAGTCAGCAAATGTAACATTTTACAGCCTAAACAATTAACATATAAAGACGAGATGCAGAATTTAGAAAAGACAAAAAGGCAACTTCTTTCACCAAAAAAAAAATACAAAGAAAGAAAGAAAATGTAATTAAATATTAAAAGTAATCTCCCAATTCCCATTGTGTGCTTCTTCAATTACGTTTTAAAATCATAAAAAGATTATTTGTAAAAGGAAAGCTTGATCTCAAACTAAACTTTCAGCTATAGCTTCTTTTTTGCAAAATGGACCAAGCCAAATTACTCTATGTGAACTTGTGTATAGAAAGTACAGGATCCAGAAAATTTATTGAACTACAATTCACCATCGTTTCACACCCACATTGAAAACCATTTTACTCACACATTTTCATTTGAATTTGGTAAATTGCTAGCTAAAAGACCCCAAGGGTTGGCTCAATTGGTGAAGGACTTGGTCTTAGGGTACCACTCCCTTCAAGGTCCAAGGTTCAATACCTCATAGGTGCAAATAATCCTTTGGGCCACACCCCTAGTGAAAAGCCAGCGATTTACCCAATTCCATGTAGAAACTTCCGAGGGTGTGGTGCACGGGACTGGAGTTTACTTTGCAAGGGTGGGTTTGAAGAACCTGCCTTGGAGAGGTTCCCGACATTTAACAAAAAAAAAGAAGCTAGCTAAAACATTGCAATTAAAAAAAGAAAGCTTTTCGAAGGAATCGCCAAAAAGAACGAATTTCGCTGATAAAACGCATAGATACACACTGTAAGAAGGCGATCACAAACTGAACTTCTCACAATAAGAGCTCGAAAACAGAACAGAAAGCGAATCATTTCGTAAATTTCACACAAAAAAGCGTCATTCGGTCGATGCAAATTCAATAGAAGGAAACGAGTGACTAAATATTCAACCTTTCACTATTTTTTACCCAAAAGAAGCAAATAACGAAACGGCAATAAACAGCGATTCAAAAATTTCAAATCTCCGCCTCTCCTTTGTTCCCTCTTCAACCAAGAAGTGCACACAAAACCCAAATGATATTGAAATCCACGGAGAATTCCACACATTGAAAAAACCGAAAACGAGGGGAAGAAAAGATTACCTGATGGCGGAAATTCTGGGCGAGAATTGAAAAATAAAAACGTGCAAGAATATCCAGAATAGATTCAACCAAGAATTGAACATTCTCATCTCGAATGAGAAAATTTTGAAAAAGGAAAATAGCTCTTGTTAGGGGGATGAAAATTGGATTGAGCCAGAGACAATTTCCTTCCCTATGGACTCTCTGTCTCTCTTCCCGGTACCTCTCGATAATAACTCGGTGAGCTTTCGATAAAAATAACTAGTAATTTGGACATCTTCTACTTGAAAGCCATTCGTTGTATTCTACTGACACGATGACGAGATTTAATTTATAATAGATTTTAATTTTAAATTTTTTTAATGAATTAAATTTGTCGTATCAATAAAATATTTTTTTAAGAAAAATCGTCATAATTCTTTTAAAAAAAAATTACATCTATAACTAGATACATTCTATCATAATATCATGATATTATAAATTAAAATGTCAGACATGATATCATAAATTAAAATAATTTATTTGGAGCTTTACCAATATGCTATTTTTTTTATTGGTCTGATCTTCACTATTACTTATACTTTATACAGATAAACATCTAAAAGATAATACTTTCTATTTAAACAAATACTCAATCTCACCCTTCATAAAAAGAGATAACTCAACCTATACAGACAAACATCAAAAAAATGAACTATTTTTTTATTTTAATTAACAAAAATGAAACCAAAAAGAAAAGCAGTGAAGTGTATATAATCATAACAAGTAGTGAAGTGTTTTAAAGAAAATGGATATCAAATTCACAAAGATGAATTTTTGTTATTAAGTATTGAAATTTATTAAATTAATTACTATTTAGAAAACCAAAAAAAATATAAAGATTCCACTGTCTAAATTAAATTGAAATATTTTACGAAAATAAATTTAAGAATAAAAGAACATAAAATCTAAGATTGTAAATATAATAAAAATAGATCTAGAACGTTTGATTTCATCTAACAAATCTCACACAATATATTCTTCCTCGTTATAAAATGTCAAATTTCTCAAGTTGATGATAAAAATCCCTTAACTATTCAATATCTTCTCTTGAATAATATAAAATATCTCAAACTAATAACTTCATATCTCTATGTGAATTTAACTAATTGAAGACTTATTAAGTTCTTTGAATTTTTCTTGAAAATCACACTAATTGTGGTAAAGTATCTCTACTTTCACTCAACTAATGGTACTTAATTCTAGAGCTCAAATCAAATCACCTCTCGGTCTCATTGCAATTCAATAGATCAAACAATAACTAGTTAGAAAAATACAAGCATTAAGAACTAGGAATAAACACTCATCATGGAAAAATTGAAAATAAAATAATTTGGAATATAAATTGTGTTCAAAACTACATCAAAACTCTAGAAAATAAAATTAGTTCTTAATGAAACTGAAAGAAAAATAATAAAACTAGTGTTCTTCATTGGAGTCGGTTGATGAAACATGCGGCTCTCACCTTTACTTTCTAGATCTGCCTCTTCCTTAGAAAAAAATAAAGGATAAAAACTCAACTCTGACTCCCAATTCATCCCACTAGTCGAGATTAATAGCTATTAAAGTTGACAAAATAGAATCAGAGACTTACGGCTACAATCTAACCTAAATATCTGTAAAATAGTTTCTAAACATAAATATTAACAAAAGAGAAAAATATCCCCAAAATAATGGGATTATCTGAAATGGAAGATTCAATGATAAAAGGCTTGATTTGCAAAGCTCAGGAGGGTTCCACCAGGTAGATGCCGTGTGTGCTGAATATAACTAGTCTCCTAACCTAATGACCAAGATGTAAGGTTCTTGATCGAGATGAAAGACTCACGACTGGGATGATAGATTCCTGATTTGGATGATATACTGAGCTTTAAGTCTCCTCGACCCTTTTAGACGTCACCCAAGATTTGTTGTTTATTATGGTTGCTTAAGTTGGTTGTTTAAACTTGTCGAAGTCGTTTAGTTTGTCTGCTTCTGATAGTCGCTTAAGCTCAAGTTTCATCGCCCAATCTAACCGCCCAAGCCTTGTCACCAAGTCCGGTCGCCCTTAGGTCTCCTTGCCTACCGAGAGGTAAAACTACTCGCCTTTTGAGAGGTAATTCTCCTCGCCCCTTTGGCCCAGATAAGTCTCTTCACTACCCGCAGGACAAGACTCCTTGTCCAAATCTCCTTAGCTCTCTTCAGATCTCGTTGCCCCTCGTCAATCTGGATCTGTAGTATTTTCTTTTGTACCAAAATGCTCTCCTTTTATTCTAAATCTTCTCATTCCTTCAAATCCAAGAAAAGAAAGAAAAATATATAGAAATAAAATAAAATCAAAAGAATTAAAAGGAAAATTAACAATTTTCATAAATAAAAGAGTAATAAAAATTACATAAAAATCACACTTATCAGGATGCGACCATTGAACCTAATAGAAACACTAACATCAAATCAACGAATTTGGATTGATATATTTGGGTTCGAGGTAAAACGAATTGACTCGTTAAGCACAATTAATAAACAGATCAATAACAAGTCAACCTGTTTAACTCAAAATCAATTTTATTTCAAAATTAAAATTTTATTATTGTTGAGATTTAATATTGGGATTTCTCAATATGCTTATATTTCTATTGTTGATATTATAATTTTAGACCTATTCTCATATTTATTATTTTCGAGTTTGTAATATTGGTTTTTATTATATTTTAAAATTTGATAAATATTAATATATTTTGTTATTAAGTAGTCTTAATAGAGGTTTTTATTATTATTTCTTTAGATATCGTGACTACTAATAAATATAAATTTTAACTTTATGTAAAATTTTGTTGATTAGGTCAATGGATTATGTGGGTTAGTTCAACCTATTTACATGAAATGTGTTGAAATAAATCATGTCATGTTAATCAATTTATAACTAATTATTAAATGAGTCAAAGCAGGTGACACGACACGACCAGCTATTTAAATGGGGTCATCTTAGGGTTTGAAGAGCTAACCCATTTAGCACAACGGATCGTATTTGGGTTAATCCATATAGTCGAATGCCCATAACTTGATACTACACGAACACAACTTGTGAACACAAATTGACACCCCTAATTAAAATATATATAATTGTCTTATCATAAGATAAAATAGATCAAACTTTAATATGAAAGCTCTCAAAACAAAGTAGCTGACCTCTTTAAGTAATCGAAGAAAAAAATTTAACATAAAAAATGTAACACCCCCTTTTAGCAAGTTAAGGATGTTAGGTATTTTCATAAATAATACCAAGCAAGAGAGCTTTTAATTTAATAAAATAAATATTTAATTCATAAAAATAATTATTAAATAAAACATGTTCCCAAAAAAAATATGATCGAAGTCTGAATTGAAAAATATTTGTCATAAAATTAACTAAAAAGCTTGGAACTAAATCAAATTGTTTCATCTAAACGTGACCCGCCTGCTCATACCCATTATTCTCACTTGGGTGGTTAAAAATATTAAACAAACTAAAATAAGTCAAAAACTCGGCAAGAAACGCATCATAACGTAAAGTACTTAACATAAGACTTTTCATAAAATATTTCATGCTGAGATTTTAAAATCATGACTAATCATTCATATGCTTATGACATGCATGACTTGTCTTATATGACTGAACTGAATTTAAATTAATTATTTGAATGATCTGAATTATATGATTTTTTGACTGGCCAACACACTTAACCTTATGTGCAAGGTTTGTACACCAGTTCTACGTCCTGTGATCATAAGGAGAACCGTTGATCTGATCTAATAAAATACTATGATGGATCATACTTGAGTCTGTGGCTTGCACATCAACCCTGACTGCAATAGTACTATGCATTTGAATGGCCATTTGATTAATCTGATCTTTATGTTACACTTGATCTTGCAAAAACTTATGTCTTATACAACGTAAGATACATGATATGTGTTAACATCGTGTTTCGTAAGCCTTTGAGCCAAGCTCCTCAGGGGCTCGAGCCTTCCTTACTTCCTACACACGCAAGGTTACTCTGAGGTCCAGTGGCCAGATGGCAGTTGGATGGAGCCTCTGAAGCCTAAGTTAGTATGAGAAAAAAGGGGGAGACTCTAAAACTAGGTTGTCTATTTTTGTTTACCTCTGCTTGGAGTTCAGGGAGGAGGGGGGTATTTATACTTGCCCCGGGTGTTGAAGACCCATGCCCTGCTGCTCTGGCATAGGGGTGGCTCTTACCAAAACTCATTTAATGTGGCATGGTCTCCAGGAGGAGGCGCAAGGTCGTGAAGTCCCATCAAGGTGAGGTGCTACTCCTTCTATGGTAAATGGGGATAGTGCTCTCCGGGCCATGGCCCATCGGACCCGTTGGCTTGACCTGCATTCTCTTGGGGCTGAGAACCTTGCAGATAGCCTGTCTTGAGTCAAATGGGCCTCAGCCTGGCTTTAGGCCAGATGCCGCATCCACTTGGGCTAGCTGATACTTTTAGTAAAAATCCCCTTAATAGTTACCTCGCCAATTCCTATCGAAAGGTTTCAATGGGAATTCCAACGGTCCTTGGCTTCCCAGCTCCTGACACAAACCAACTAGTGTCGCTTCCACTCCCTTGCTATTGAGTACTTGAAATTAGTTGTGTCAGGTCCCCAACGTGGCCAGACTTGTGAGTGGATGGCCTGGCAGTTTGCCTACCCCTATAATGGAATGTCCAGATAGCTCTTTTCTTGCATACGCCAAGACGTACGTCATTCAATGTGCATGTGTGGTTTGAAGCAGTTCTTACCACGTTTCCCCTCTGTCCCTCAAATTCGTCAAGATTAGGAGGCTATATGCCCCTATGCTTGGTCATAGGAATCGTCCCTTAGGACCCTACATATAGCTGCTGGGGAATGGGCTAGATGCTTATCACTCCTAGACTCTCCACATGCCCCTATTTGTCGCTCAGTACATTGGCCTTTGTCCTCACCGTTCTCCATGGCTCCTAAAAAATCTGCTCGTTCGACTCCAAAGAGCTAAGTAGATAAGGCCAATGGGTCTCCTACCCTACCCGGTGGTTGGGCCCGTTGGAGTCCTGCAGTCAGTCAAGGGTTCGCTGGGTCCTCGTGGCGCTCATTGGTGGTGCTCTTCAACCTTGAAGCCTTGAGGCAGGCGTTCAACATACTAGAGCACACAATCCACTACATTCCACTACTGGATGAAAGGGTTGTGGACCCTGAGGGTTTCGCCTACAAGGTGGCACTGTTGCGTTCCATGTTCCTCAACGGCCTTTGGTTGCCTTTCTATCATCCGGTGCGCGATGTGCTGGACATGGTTGGTGTGGCACCTACCTAACTCCTCCCTAACGCATGGAGGATTCAGGTGGGTTGCTACCTGATTTGGTGACTAGCCCTGGGCTCGTGATACTTGGCTCGACCTCATTGGTCGAGAGTTCTTCCTCACTCACCGAGTGCTGAACATGAGAGGAAACATCTATGGTTTTGATCCCATATATCCACTAATTTACCTAGAGCATCAATATGACAAGAGAGCATCAGGTTCCAAGTGCTTCTTCTTCATTTCCGGCATCAGGTGGGAATATCCCCTTGGGCATTCTTTAGAATAGAACAATCATGTCTGAGTGAATTGGGGTGTAGCGCCCGAGGAAAACTCCTGAAATCGTTACTGACGCCAAGGGAGATCTGCCATATCGAGATTGTGCCGGACTAGGTTGCTGCCCACTCGGAAGAAACCTAGTCCAACGCGCTGTTGAACGAGGGTAGCCTGCAGTAGTATCTTCCCTCGCATGTAGCTTTGAGCCAAGTGGCATCCTCGATCCCACTGGGGCCCACCGGTTGCCCATCGTGCTAGAATCGGGTAATATTTTCTTTATTTTCATTGTAATTTAATTTTGCATATTTTTCATAATATGAATTCACTAACATTTGATATTTTATTCTTATTTATTCTTATAGAGTTGACCGCACAATCGAACGTGACAAGTATTGACGATTGAAGATTGAAGGCTTGAAGCAATAATGAGTGAACTTGAAGATCGATATTCTTAATTTTTTGCATTGTTGCTATGTTTAAGTTTTTAAGACAATTTGTTTTCATTTATTTATGTTATTTTTTTACTTGCATTTTTGCTATGCTTAAGACAACTTGACTTGTTTTCCAAATTTGTAATATGTAATACTAAATATCTAGTGAAGTTATTTTTATTTATTTTTAATTATGTAGTAAGTAATATAGTAATTAGTTAGTTAATATGATGAATGTTTTAGTTATTTATTATTGTTATTTATTTTATAATATGATGAATGATGAATTTACAAGATCTTGGATGATGAATTGAATTATTAGTTAAGAACAAAAACTTAAAAAGATGTTGGATGATGAATTCAGGAAAAATATATATATATATATATATATATAAAGCCCAAACATGTATTGGATAAAAGGTCCAAAATAGGGCCCAAAACCCACGGCCCAAACCGATTTATCAAACCGGAACCAGCCGGCAAAGGAACCGGCCGGTTTTCTCCCCCCAGCACGGTCGGTTTCGGCCGATTGATTTAATTTTTTTTGAAGTACCGGTCGGTTTTGGTTTAGACAGAAAATCAAAACTAGCCGGTCGGTTTTCAACCCTACTTGCTACATATTGATGACTTGCAAAATTTCATATTGCAGATTTTACAAGTTCGCTCGAGCGGAGGCTTTTGGCCGCTCGAGCGAATTCAGGCAGATTCAAACGCTCGACTGCCGCTCGACAGGGAGCTCGAGCGGGTTGCTGAAAAGCGAAGATCGCTCGAGCAGAGACATTGGCCGCTCGAGCGAAATCAGGCAGAGTCGAACGCTCGATGTGCGCTCGATAGGACGCTCGAGCGAAATCAGGCAGAGTCGAACGCTCGACGCGCGCTCGACACCCCGCTCGAGCGAACATCGTATTTTGACAGATTTTAGGTTTTCCGCCGTGGGACCATATAAAAGCCATTTTTCACTCTAGAGCCGCGAGTTTTGACTGGAGAACACTCTTTGGGACAGAAAAACACAGCTAGAAGGATTCAATTCATTTGTTTTGGAGACGGGATTCCAATTATTGCACGTACGTTGGAATCATACACGAGCACGGACGAGAGAAAAGCGTTGAATCGTTCCCCTGAGCTTTTGACGACGAGTTGAGGCTACAAGGAAGATTTTTCAGTGTTTATTTTCTTCTTCCCATCTTCTCAAAACAATTATGGTGAATTCGTTTATGTTGAATTCCATTTCTAGCATGAGCTAAATTTTCTTCATTCTAGGAAACCGATGTAACCTATTTCCGAACTATGCTTGATTGTCTATGCTAATTTAATGCAATTCTCTCTTTGTTTATCTGATTTATCCTGAATTTATTGCTTCTAATTAACTGGCCATTGATTAGATGATAAATAATCTTGTGATTTGCTATCGAAAGAGGGAATCATAGGGTAGATCTTGGATATTTCAGCATAGGTAAGTATAGAGATCGAAAGACTTGTATGAACCTATGTAGTCATTAAATCATTGATCTCATTGCATTATTGATTATTGAATTTGCATATTCTTGTGTGAATTGATAACCAAGAGTAAATTCCAATTGACTATCGAAAGAGGCTTTTGGATGAATTAGAGAATTGCTAATAGACAAAAGAGGTTTAAGTTAAATTAGCTGGATGAGAAAAGCATAGTGAAGAATTAGGTGAAATCGATTTCCTAGAAGTTTTCTTCCCTATTGAATTTGATCTTTGAAAGTCAGTTTTATTTTCTTTGCTTATTTCTCTTTGAGTTGATCTAGTTTTAATTGCAACTACAAAAACCTTAGCGATTCCTCTAGATAAAATTGAGATTAGTATAATTTTGGTATTTGGCAAGAGTAAGGTACCAATCCCTGAGGACGATACTCTTCTTATTACTTTACTATAAAACTACGATACTGTGCACTTGCAGTTTTGCACCGGTCACATATGCACATGTCATGAACTACATTTTTCAACATAGCATGAAAAATATTTTTTGTCATGACCCCAAAGGCTAAGATGGGGAATTATCATAATGGAACTCCTCTGTCCACTCTGGAGAGTTTAAAAATGGAGTGGTAACCCCTAGGTTGAAGAAGACCAGCCAACGGGCTTCGAATGAGTTCTTTTTAAAGGACGTCGGAGCGAAGTCAAATGTTATGATACCTAAGGTTGGTAGGTGTATATATTATGATGTTATATTATATTACCAATGCATTGAGAATGAGTCTGCCGACAATGTAGTTTCAACGTAACTTGTACTATGATCACAGCAGGTACTCACAGTGCATATGGAGAACTGTGACGATACCACATGTTATGATGTTACGATTAAGTGCGAATTGCTAATAAGGATGAAACATTATGATATTTTTGCCAGTTAAGTAGAAAAATGTTCTCTGTAAGAAAATGTATGTCTCAAGTTTTTCTAAAAATATTAAGGAATCTGAATGGGAGACATACACTAATTTTTCTACATTTGCTTGCTTCTCATATTTATCATTCATCATGCATGATTTATCTTTGTGTACGTTGGTTGTTTAACTTATTGAGATTTCAAGTAAACCTCACCCCTTATGGATCCACTTTTATTCCACTCGCAATGATAGAAGTTGTGTCAAGACTGGAGGAGAACGGACTAGATTGAATGATGGATCCAACTAATTGTGGAGGAGTCAAACCTAGAGAAAAGACTAGACCTTATCTTGACATTTCTAGCGCTAACCCTTCATGCTCTAGAATACAAGAAGCAGTTGATCTAGCTTTGGAGACTTTTTCTAATGATTAGCTGTATTGAGATTATGCTGCCATTTGGTTTGAACTCATGATGATTACTAATGAATTGTGATGTTTTTAGTTATTCTGGTATAAGTTTTATTTTATCACCCTTAATCCGCTATGAATATAACATTTTGCTAGTTGCACTTATAGGATGCATTGCATATTAAATGTCATGTACAAGAGTATGAAACCTTGTGTTATATGTCCTGACTCTAAGTCTCCGTTCCATCCCAAGTGGAGGTTGGGGGCGTCACACCTATTATGCCTACTCCCAAGGGACCTAACAGGAAGGTGGGAAACCTGGAGAGCCCTTGATCTTCTAACAACAAGTGAGCAAGAGTCTAACGGAATGCACCTGCAGCTTGGCAAAAGAGATAGGAAGCACCCCGCATTTATTGTGCCACCCTAAGAGGCTAGGCCACATCAAAGGATCCTGACCAAGGGAACAGCTGAGGTGACATGTATCCCTGACACAGGCTATGGGTGGTTGACCCCCAGAAACCATGTATAAAAGGCAATCCCCAAGTACAAAGAAATCTCTATGAACTCTATTCACTCATACAAAATACTAAGATGATATTGACTTAGGCATCAGAGACTCCCGACTTTCACCAAGGCCCTCGTCTTTATGTGTCTTCTCCTTGTTTGCAGACCCAAGACTGAAGACCCGAGTTGCTGAGAGTTTGGCCCAAAGGTGTACAAAACACAATGTTAATAGTGGCACTGTTTATGAGATTTCTATACACTTCATGTATCCTTTGTATGCCTGCAACAACCCATTCTCAGACGACTTGTGGACAAGAGGAAGCAACATTAGTAAACATGGAAAGAAGGATTGTGGCAATGGAATATTTGGAAGGGAAGGAGAATGAGGCACTCGATGGAACCAATAATGAGCTGAAAGATAACATGGAGCCAAATGATGGTGAATGCGAAAGATCTGGTAATGCTGGAGGGGGATTTAGCACCGAGGAAGAAAGGAAGAGCATGCAGGGCGTCCTCCCAACCCCACTCGAGTACATCTCAGCAAATGGTGAGACTCGAGACGAGCATGCACTTAGGAAGGTGGAGCCAAATGAGCTGCTAGAGATAGTCCTACTGGACTCAAGTTGCCCAGAAATCACCACCAAGATCGGCACCGGGATGACTCTCGAAATGAGGGCACCATGCAGTGATTCCTCATGGAGCACCAGGATGTCTTCGCCTGGAGTCACAAGGACATGTTCAGAATTGACACAAAAATCATGCAGCACCACCTGAGTGTGGACCCCAAGGCTAAGAGGGTAAGACAAAAATGCCAGAGCTTCAACATAGAGAAAAATGTTGCCATCGCTGCAGAGGTCGACTAATTACTTACAGTAGGGTTCATACGAAAAGCCCATTACCCAAACTGGCTATCTAAATGGTGTTGGTAAAAAAGAGAAAGAAAAATAGAGGATGTGTGTGGACTTCACTGACCTGAATAAGGCATGCTCGAATGATAGTTTCCCATTTCTCCACACACGATTGTCGACTCGAAGATGGGTCATCGTAGGCTGAGCTTCATGGACGCCTACTTTGGGTACAACTAGATCCATATGAACCCAAACAATGAGGAGAAGATGTTGTTCATTACTGATCAAGGGCTATACTACCACTCAGCAATGCATTCGTGTTGAAGAACACAGGGGCCACCTACCAGCGGCTGCTCAATCGCATGTTCAAAGATCAGATCGGGATAAACATGGAGGTCTACATGGACGACCTATTGGTCAAAAGCATAACTCCCTAGTAGCACCTAGATGACCCGTTGTTGAGACAGTATTAGATGAAGTTAAACCCAGCAATGTGTGCTTTTGGTGTGGGCTTTGGGAAGTTCCTAAGCTTCATGGTGTCGAAGCGAGGAATGAAGGCTAGCCTAGAGAAGGTGGAAGCTATACTCGACATGCCCACCCCTTAGAACATAAATGAGGTACAAAAACTTGTAGGTCGAGCAGCGGCCCTTAATCATTTCATGTCAAGATCCATTGACAAGTGCCTCCCTTTCTTCAAAGCATTGAAGAAGGCTGGAGATTGGGATGCAAAGTGCGACCAAGCATTTGATGCCCCTCAAAAAGTACCTCACCACCCCTTAGTTACTCAACCAACCCAAATGCGGAGAAGTCCTAGTCTTGCACCTATTAGTCTCCCTGTAGGTGGCCTTCTTGACCTTGGTATGGATGAAGGTGGGGTCCAAAGACCCGTATACTACACCAGTCGAACCTATCGAGGAGTAGAGGCTAGATACCCGTGCATAGAGCAGCTTGCCTTCACCTTGGTGGTGACCACTTGGAAGATCTTGCAAAGACCAGATGCCTCAGGCTGCCTCACAAACTCGGCTATGGAGTTGAGTGAATTTGACATCGAGTATGTACCACAGACTTCGATCAAGGGGCAAGTGTTGGTGGATTTTATAGCAGAATTCATTGACTTCCCTGAGAAGGCTGAACATGCACATCCCATGAAGTCTTAGTAAGTCTTCGTCGATGGCTCGTCTTGTCGAGTTGGTGGGAGAGTGGGGGTGAATATGGTTATAGATGAGGCTAAAGAGCAAAACTATGCTATCAAATCTGCATTCAAAACTACAAACTACAAGGAAAAATACGAGGCATTGTTCTTTGGCATAATGATTGCCAAGTCTTTGGGCACCAAGGAAGTAGAAGTACAAGCTGACTCTCAAGTGGTGGTTAGCCATGTACGAGAGGAGTTCGCAGCAAAGAGTGAGAAGTTAAAAAGTATCTAACATTGATATAGGCCAAGTGCACCCACTTTAAGTACTTCTAGATTCAGCAAGTTCTAAGGGCCAAAAACTATAAGGCAGACAGGTTGGCAAGAACAGCATCCAAACAGGGAAGTGCTCCCCTCCTAGAGTGAATGGTGTTTAGGAATGTCAAGGTACCTATTGTGGGGATTAAGATAATGAAGGTCGGGCCAGGAGCACTGGAGTGGGACATTATCAAACTTGGATGACAATAAGGTGCCCGACGACAAGTGGGAAGCCAGGAAGATCAGGAATAGAGTGGTGTGTCACACCATAGTCGATGAGGTCCTGTATCAGAAGGGGTATTCCACACTCCTCCTGAGGTGCCTCTCGTTCTAAGAGGCCTGATACATGTTAGCAACGATACATGAGGGAATATGTGGCAACCACTCGAGAGGTAAGGTGCTAGTAGGCAACATGATGCGAGTGAAGTACTACTGCCCTTAGATGCCGATGAATACATATGGAAGTGCAAGAAGTGTCAATAGTACTCTAAAGTGCCAGTGAGGAGTTGACCTGATAGGCCCCCTCCCCTGGCAAAGGAGTAAAATTCGTAGTAGTCACGATGGACGACTACACCAAATGAGTAGAGGCCAAGGCATTGGCAACCATCAAGGTGAGCAACATCACAGGCTCTACGTGGAAGATAGTCATCTTTAGATTTGGCATCCCCCGCATCATCATATCAGATAACGAGAGGCAATTTGACTCCGGTCACTATCGAGACTGGTGCTGGGAACTGGGAATCAAATTCTGCTACTCGTCCCTAGGACACTCCCAGTTCAATGGGTAGGTGGAGACAACCAATAAGACCCTGATGGGGATATTCAAGAAGAAACTTAATGACAGGAAAGGCGCTTGGGCGGAGGAGCTCCCCGAAGTTCTGTGGGCATATTGGATCACAATGGGGACACCAACGGGAGATACCCCGTTCACCCTCACTTATGGCCATGAGGCAATGCTGCTAGCCGAAATTGGGATCCCCACCTACAGGGTACAACACTTTAAACAAGACTCCAATGATGAGCAACTTGAAGAGCAGCTCGATCTGCTAGGAGAGGTCAAGCTTGAAGTAGAGGTAAGAATAGCCGTCAACAAAAGAAGAGCGAAGCGATGTTTTAGCAAAAGAGTAAGCCCAAGGACATTCAAGGTCGGGGACCTCGTGCTAAAGTAAACGGGGACCACTACCTAAGATGAGGGGAAGCTGGGCCCTTAGTGGGAAGGCCTCTACATGGTTTTCACCAACAACCTACCAAGTTCCTACTGTGTGACTCCCCCAAATCTCATGTACGGACACAGAAAAATCGAGACGTCCGGATGATGACATCGCGGGTCACCACCCTATTGCCAAGTGCCAAGTGTGTGTATATGCAACAAGTGTACAAAGAAAATACGCAGTGGATAAACAAAGCCATATAACTAAGTACCAGAATTTTTCTTGGTTTAATACAAAGCCGTTCAAAACATACATAATAAAATATTACAAGTTACAAATATTGTTTCAAACCAACTACAAAGCATAAACTTCAACTCAAAACTCTAGCGGAGCTGCATCCCCGGGCTTAGCCTCCTCCTCCTCCTCGATCTCTGCATCAAAATCTAAGGTACCAAAAATGGTGCCGCAGGTAAGTAAGATCCAAACGCCACTAGATAAAAGCATATTAAAATTCAAACAATATGCATAAAAGAATGCAAATGCACATGACCCGTAAACCACATTTTTTCCACGCACTCCAAAAATCCCATTTGGCCCCAAAAACATATTACTTTCCAACTTACGCCAAAAGTCTCATTTGGCCCAAATCCAACTCATACCAATAACCAATTAATCTGAATGCACCATGACCTCCCCTAGGGGTCATCCACACACCCTGGCTCCTGTGCCACACCGCAGGTAACGACCACGTGTGTGACACCTAAACGAGCGATGTCCAGTTCTGCGCCCCGCGCATTCGTAGCCAAGCATCCTCTAGCCCTCGCCAGCAAAGGGCCACGGAGTCAGTACGAGAGCGTTACCATCCCGCCTGCTCCCGTTGTCCCCCAATGACAACTCAAGGGACGTCACTCAGTATATTATGCTCCTGAGTGACCAAAAGAGTTCCACCGAGATAATACCCCATCCCGGCTTGGGGTCATGATACACACGCACCCGGAAATCCATTTATGCAAATAAAACAGGATTTTATCAATTTAAATAAAATGCACATGTATGCTCCATGTAATGCACACCTCAAGGCACAAATAACCAACCAATCACAAATCAACAAACCAAACCAAGCAACTCCGTTCTCAATCCATCCGACTCCTGAACTCCTCGGACTCAGTCCGGAATCAACCAACCAGCAGTCAAATAATTATTGTAAGAGCAAAATATATTTAAATCTAAAAGTAGAGTTTGGAAAATACTTACAGTGCTATAAGGTATTTTTCAAAAGCTCACGACGTTGCAAACGAAGGAGAAAAAGCAACATAACAGTGTATTTTACATTGTGGCCGTGGGTAGTAAATTACCCACTTTCGAACGGGAACAAACCAAGACACGAAATTGATAAGGAATGGCCAAGGGATGTTTACGAAACTAATGGAAGTGAGAGTTGGCCGTGGGTGGCGGCGCATGGCGGCAGATCGGACACTTGAAGCTAATTTCGACTTTGTAGAGTGAGGGAGAGTGAGGGCTATACACAACTCCATTGGCCATGAAATTTCTTGGGGAAGGTAATGGTGATGAGAGGAACAAGATGGTGGTGGTGAAACATCATGGGTGGCCGTGTATGGTGGCGTACGGTGGTGCAACCGATAGCTATGGAGACCCATCGGAGAAAAAGAGAGAGTTAGGGGAAAAGAAAGACATGGGGAGGAAGCCCTTGATGTGGTGAATCCATTGGTGGTGCTTGGTGGCTGATTTGGCCGTGTATGGTGGCTCAAAGAGGAGAAAAAGGCTTGAAGACCAATTTGTTTGGAGGAGAAAAGAGAGAGATTGGGTGGCCGGCGTAGCACACCACCGACGCAGTAGAGCTCGTCGGTGAGGGAGGGACATGCAGGAGGTCGAGGTGGGTCACGGTGGCTGGAGGTGGCGCCGGCTGGGTGGGCTAAAGGAACGGACGAAGGGAGAGGGAGAAAGGTCGCACGTGGGAAGGGAAGAAAGAAGAAGGAAAAAGAAGAAAAAAAGAAAAAGAAAAGGAAAAGAAAAAAAGAAAAAAAAAAAGAGAAAAGAAAAAGAAAAGATGAGGGAAAAGAAATGAGATCCAATCCTCACATCTGGAGTCCAAAAACTGATCCGACGAAAACAAATTAAAAACCATAAAACGACTAAAATAAATTAAACACCACATCAATTAAAATAAAACCAATTGAAATACAATAATTTAAAATAAAAGAACTAATATTTTAATTAAATTAAAATACTCCTTTAGTGAAAATACATGTAAAAATGGGATGTCACATACTGGCTCCAAGACTCTTGAGGGGACGAGCTGCAACACCCGTGGAACGCCGAACACCTAAGAATATTTTATTGCCAAATAGCTTGTAACATCTAATTTACATTTCTCTATTGATAGCACAAACTCATTTAATGAAAGTGTGGCTTTTCAGGAATAAAATGTGTAAGCTTCCTATCTCCACCAACTGAAATCTCCAACGACTACTTACCTTCTCGCGGGGCACCAAAGGGATGGGTGTAAGGAACTAGACTATTTTATCCCTCCCGTGGAGGAGTGTGGACTAGCCCTCAGCTACCCGATAACTTACTTTTCTCGTGGGCATCCATAGGTGGAAGCGGGTTAAGTTCCAAATTGTCCAAACAACCTACCTCCCTGTGATCGTCAATAGTTGGGACTAGCGCCCGTGGCAACTCGACCTCCTCCATGGAGGAAAATCAATCTGGCTTCATGGCTATCTAAACAACTTACCCCAACCTCCGCCACGATGAAGAGTGGGATTAGCACTAGCTTGTCCCTAACTTACCTTCCCTGTGATATCAACAAATGGGAGTGAGTCCAGTCTCAAACTACACTTACAGTCAACCTCCCCATAAGGGTCAACAGGCAGGACTAGCCCTTGCGGTGGCCCCACCTCCCCCATGGAGTATAGTAGGTCTAGCCTCTCGACTGCCCAAACAACTTACCTCGTCTCCATCACGGCAAAGTGTAGACCGACTTCTCAGCCGTCCAACATTTACCTTTCCCACTGGATACCAAAGGGATGGGTGTAATGTCCAAGGCATCTTGATCCCTCCTGTGTCGAAGTGCGGGCCAACACTCGGTCGCCCAACAACTTACCTTCCTCAATAAGCGGGGATGGGTCCAATTCCAAACTACTCGAATAACCTACCTCCCCATAAGGGTCAACAGGCGAGACTAGCCCCTATGGCGGCCTGACCTCCTCTACGGATGAGAGTGGGTCCAGTCCTGTGGTTGCCCGACCAACTTACTTCGTCTGCGAACATGATGAATAGTGGGCTCAATACCAGCCTAATCCTCACTTACCTTCCCTGTGGCATCAATGAAATGGAGTGGGTCCAGTCACAAATTGTCAAAACAACCTACCTCTCGACAAGGGTCAACAGGCAGGCCTAGCCCCTGTGGTGGACCAACCTCCCTCATAGAGGAGAGCGGTTCTAGCCTCTCCATTGCCCAAACAACTTACCACATCCCCGTCACAGTGAAGTGCAGACCTAAGGTATCCCTACCCCTACCCCTCCCTCAGCAGAGTTTGGGTCTAGTCCTCGAACTACCCAACACAACTCCAGAGTGCCATCTTCCATGACAAAGTGCCTCAAAACTTACATCGCACTTCAACAACACCCTTTAGGTTAGCAAGTTTCAGAAATTATTTAGACTAAGTGATTTGACTTTGCAGTATGAAAAAGTATCTCCTACTTACCTTCCCATTGAGGGTCAGTAGGGCGGTCCGACCTTAATGTGGCTAGACCTGCCTCAAGGCGAAATGTGGGTTCATTCCCTCAAGGCGAGTTCAACCTTAACGTACTGCTTGACCCCTTCCTTGCAAAACTCAAGGGTCGATGAGGCGAGTCTAGCCTAAAGATGCTTCTTAACCTCATCCAAAGAATTATATCAAGCACAATTCTATGACAACCTAACAAGAGGGGAAGGTCAGGACCGCCCAACCTCCCAAGTAATTGAAGGGCCTGCCCGGCTGTGTTCTTACAAAATCTACGTGGTCAAGCCTACCTTCCGGCTAGCGACATTTGTATGCTTGACCACCCAGCTGTAGGTCAACTTGCCCTTCAGGAAGATTGGCCTGAGGTATCCCTGCATCTATCCCTACAGAATGGGGAACTAGTCTCCCCACGACACAACTTAATTCCTTAAGATTGAGGTTATTCGATTGATAAAAGAAGGTCAAGTCCTCTTACGAATTGCCCATATTTCCAGCAGCGACATCTCTCACCCGATATGCCCACCCAAAGTGCACAAACCATAAGTACAAAGCATATACTAAGGAAGGCAGGGGAGAGCAAGCTCAAAGAAGGCGAGAGTAGCCAAGTACTATGTCTCCACGAACTTGCCTTAACCCACACCTTCATGGGCCAGATCAACGAGGAGATCAAAGTCCCGTCGAACCTTCAGTTAAAAAAAAAAGAAAAAAAAAAGAAAAAAGAAAAATGATGCATGAAAATTAAGGAAAAGTAATAATCTGAAATGCGAGATGGGACAGTGAAGGGAAAATACTTGTTTATTTATGATTGGAGTTTGATATGAACCTGTAGGATTGAAATCCATTGAACTCATAATCAATTTGAAAACCAACCCAAGAAAGCCAATAATCAAGTCAAGGAGATCTATATCCATTAAAAACTTTTTTTAAGAACCTAGATTGCAGGGAGAACACCACAAAGGTTTTTGCCTTTGATAAGTTCAAAAATTCATTCAAGGACAAGAAGAGAAAACTCAACTTGCTAAGAAAATATTCATTCAATGTCTAACCTTGTGATGTGCGGCTACATGGGGTTTAAATAACCCTTCACCAAAAACCCTAGGTCAAAAATAAGGCCATCCCTAAAGCCCTTGGCCGGCATCCCCAATAGTACATGTAATGATAATTCTAAGAAACCCTAGTTCATCAAAATAAGACATATGTGGGCCGAACATCCTTAAGCCCAAATAATATAGACTAATTCCTATAACTAATAATATAAGTCATTTTAATGAATTAAATAGGTCCAAAGCCTTCAATCACATAAACATAACAATAGGCCCAAATAAGAAACCCTAAGTCATGCCACCCCCTTCCATAGCTAGTATCATATGGATCAAAACCAGTTCTCTTCCTTTCAAGCCCATCCTGAATGTTGGGGTCATGTTAGATTAGTCCTAAGTGGATTGCACCAATTCTTACATTATTTCTTTAATCTTCTTAGCTCTTGATCTTGTGATTAGCCCATCTGGAACTTACAAGGGATCTTTAAGACTCGGTCCACCTTGGTGCCCATCAGAGTCTTTACAAAAAGAAAGGAGAATTGCAAGATCTTTACAAAGGAAAAGAGCATACTTGTACATTTGAAAAAGGAAAAACATTTTGCCGGCAGGGTTGGAGTTGGCGAGGTCATCTGAGAGAGCACTCAAGATTAGCTCTTTCCCTATCACAGTGCTTTGCTTCAGGGCCGCCAGATCAGGAGCAAGAACCTCGAGGTCCAACAACCGCAGATCACTCCCAGGGTTTGAGAGCACAAGATCCCTCATCCTCTCCAAGCCCTCCAGATAGCCATAATTCCAAGTGTCATCACGGACCAAATGGACGTTAGACAACTCCTGGCGTAGCCTGGGAAGGGCAGCTTTGGTGCTTTCAAGGCGAGAGTGCAGGTTATGAATGGTTGCCTCATGGACAGCTATCGCTTGGTCAACCTCATTCTTATTGAGCTCCAAAGCCTTTATTCTCTTGGACCGCTCCTTCAAAGAGTTCATCTTTTTCTAGATAGACTCCATGGCATCCTAGAACTTCTTCTTGATCTGCTTATAGGATCTAATAGCGGACTAATGCTGCTTGATTAGCTCCACTTCTTGGCCTAGAGCTTCTCTAGCTCCTCTTGCTAGCGGTTGAAATACTCCTAAAGATTGTCCCTCGCCTCTGCGGAGAGTGCAGCCCCAAGGCATTGCCAACCAACCTTCTCCTTAGACCTCGCTAGGGTAGCCTTGAGCTAGGCCTTGCATCAGCGAGGGCGGAGAATCCTCTTTTGCCTATGCCACCTGTAGAACTGCACCCTGATGAGGATGTCCTCTAGTTCCTCCTTGCTCTCCCTCTTTTCTTTAGCACAATGCAAGGTCAATTGTGCAAAAGATTAAAGAGACTGGTTCTCGCCCTCTAGGTCTTACTAGCCATCCATGATGAAAGCCGCCAACCGCTCCACGCCTTGCCATGGAAAATCTAAGTTAGATTGATAGGGAAACATGCAAAGAAAGCTTAAGAGCGCAAGCAACAGAAGATGGTGGATAGTTGATCCTCAAGAAATGCTCCCTGAACCTCTGAGCAACTGCCTTGACGGGGTCTGGGTGAGCCTTATCAGCAGCATGCTGGGGGATAGTGCTGCTTTCCATCTCAAGAGGGATCTCGATCAAGGCTGCATCATTCGCTAGGGCCTTAATGCCCGCCATAGACCCCACCAAGGATAAGCCAGTCGTGCGTCCACCCTTAACGCCAAATTTGGAGATCTCCTTGACCTACAAGACCATGGAAGCTATTGGCATGCTGGCATCGACTCCCGTTGACACTAAGGCTGGGATGGCATCATTCAAGGAGGTCACAAGAGTGTTGGTGCACACTGAAGTGACTTGGGCCTCTCTAACCTCACCGACCCCAGCTCTAGCTCTAGCCTTTTCTATAGCCAAAGTTGAGATGGTGTAAGTGAAGGGCAGTGGAGCTTCATTGGCCCCCACCAACGCCATCGCAGCTTCAGTGTTGGATGCATCGGCCCACGATAGGACTTGTACTGTCTTCTTCCTGATCTTTGCATCACGGGCCAAACTAGGCTCGGTCGACGTGATCTTAACCTCTGGTGAGTAAGGAATGGGGGAGTTCAGGATAGACACCTGATCAAGAAGATCCTTACCCTTGAAAGGATGCTCAACAAGTGTAAATGAGGGGACCCCCTTGAGCTCGACATTGGTTGGGGGGGGGCATAACCTACGACTCACGGAGGGGGCGATCTCGAAGGACTCCATGGAATCTCATGCCTAGCAATTCATCACATAGTGAAAGCTCCACGGCCCCTTCGTTGCCTGACGACGTTGGGGAAGAAGCATCCAAAACTGTACGAAGTGTCCCCCTCGACTGATTCAAACCGACCATGGGAGGATCTATGTGGACTTGCAAAAGAGGGGTTGCGCCACCCTGGTCACTGGAAGGAACAAGAGATGGTGTGGTCTAGGCAGGCAGCACATACACCACTACCTTCTTCAGCAAAGACGACTTAGGTTGCTGAAAGAGCACCCCAGCTGTAGTTTGTCTTAGGGGTATAGGGATAGGCGCCTCATTGGAATCGACTTTAGCCGGGAATCCCCTCTTGGGTTTCTTCCCTTTCCCCTCCATGGACGGGCTAGGTGAATGCTTGCAAGTTTGGAGGCTGGTCTCCAGCATCGGGATGGTCTGGTCTGCGTAGTGCAAGTTGGCTAGGGGAGGCAAGTATCGCTTCAAGTTGTCGTTGTTTGAGCTAAAATATTGCATATTTTATATATCTAAAACCAATGTATTTTAATTGTTTCATGACATTATTATTGATTTTAGATGAAAAATTGGTTAATAGGCATAAATATGAGTTGTGATTTAAATTGATTAATATCATAATTTTTGCTTAGTTTTACAGCCTGTAATTTTATTGGGTAATATTTTCTCACATACACAATATATTTTTGATATTTTATTTTTATTTTTTAATTTATTTTTAATTTTCTATCTATGTTATTTCTCTTTCTTGTTTTTATTGCTTTTAAATAATACTTTTAACTGTGACCTCAATGTAGATGTTTAGATAGCATGGACACAAAGCACCTGGTTACTCATGTATGCGCTAGCTTGCTAGCTTTGTGATCAATTATATACTCTCTCTGTTAAAGAAGACAAAGTGTTGTTTTTAAAAACTTTTTAGTCTTTGACTTTTCAATGGGACACATGTAGACAAGAAGAAAAGCACTACTTTTGCACAAGGACGCCACTTTTTCCTTTTTTGTTTTTATATGTTTCTACATGTAGGAAATTGAAAGGCAAATCTTATGCGGTTTGGATGCACATGGTTGCAGGGGACATGCAAAGAATGGCTTTAATAAGTAGCACAGACTTCAGCTCTTTGGACTTTTTGCACAAGCTATTTGGGAATGCAGGCTCGTACAATAGGCTTTTTAACTTACGGTTTTTTGAAACCTGCGAAGAGAGCTGCAGCTCCTAAGGGACTGAGAGGAGCAGAAAGTGACTGATGGATAGGGGCACGGGGAAGACATTTTGCAAATACATGGCTTGAGCAGAGGAAAATGCATCACAAACGACAATCTACACTTGAACTGCTGGACAACTGAGCGGCTTCCTGGACAAGAAGTGAAAAAGAAAAAAAAAAAGCTTTTTGACACACATGTTGAGCACACTGAAATGCAGTAGCTTTGGACGGACGCGAGACACATTAGACGGAAGGCAATGACACACGTGGCTAGGCAATTTATTTTGTTTCTTCCTTTCTTTTGGACGCACGAGATGGCTATAAAGGTGAGGAGTAGAGTAGTGTAAGGGGGAGCACAATTAAAATTAGAATAGGAGCAGTGTAATTTAGTTTTCTCTTAGTTTTCTTTTGTTTTTAGCTCAGACATGGGAGAAGGAGACAGCACAGTTGAGTGACACCACTGTCGCGGTCCACCATTCCTCCCCTGCCTGTAGCCTTTTCTCCAGCTCTTGTTAATTTTGGTTTGTTTATTTAATTTATGTCATTTACTTTTCTTGTATTGTACTAAGGTTAGAGGTGAACTCTAATGATTAAAATATTGTTTTCAATCAACAATAGTGTTTTTACTGTGAGTTTGATTACTTGAATGGTTTTATTATTAGAAACTTTGACTATCTATATATTCATCTTCATTCATTGTGATTTTCGGATACATTGGATGCTTGAAGAATTCTTATGATATTCAAATGGATTTGTGAATGTTTTAATTATCAATTGATTATGCTTAATATTTAGTGATTAATTTTATTGGCCTTAAATGCTAAATCTTCAAATTAAACGAAATCATTATTCTAGTTTAATTGAAGTAAATTGATTGGAAACAATATTTTAAATTATTAGATGTATCCTTGAAACCGAAGTCATTATTCATATCTCTTTATTTTATCATTTTAGTTGTATAATGCTACTTTTAAAATCTTCACCTCAGTAATTTTATTTTCTATTCATTGTACATACCACCATTTTTATTTTCTCTTTATAAATATCTTTGATCATTGTATGAGTTTGATTTTAAATGCACTTTTCTTGAGAAGACGATCTAGGAATTTTATTCCTAATTATTACGTGACATTCTCCTGCACTTGAGATAGCCTTTGTACTGCTCGTTTTAGAGCGAGTCAGTCCTCTTCCAATAAGGTGTTCAAGAGGACTTAGTTCGGGTGGGCCTTCACCCAAGCCAGACAATCTCGATGCGATTGACCTCTTGGGGAGTCGTCGGGGACCTAATATCCTTGTCATCCTTCACGACCCCCCAAATAGCTTGAACAAGGTATTCTTGTTGGTCAGCTTGCTAGACGGGGAGCTCCCACCCTTTGCCGGACACAAAGAAGAAATGTAGGCTCCATTCTTTCACCCTGTTATATTGTGGCTCTAGACAAGCCAGTGCTTGGATAGAGCAAAAATTGCAGGTGTTTCCGCTCTGCCTTAGAAGGTTCTGGTTGAGGATGAACTCGTGAGAGGTGAGATCGAGGTGATTGGACCCAAACTCCTCTAGAGTGTGCCACCAAATGACACAACAGCACACCAGGATCCTTCACGCGTTGGGGTGGAGTTTAGCAAGAGCCATGCCTACGAAGTCCAGCACATCATGAACTGGATGGTAAAAAGGCAACCTAAGGCCATTGGAAAACATGACGGGCTATAGTGTGACCTTTGATGTGAACCCCTTAGAGTTTGCAGTGCCTTCATCCGATGAAAGCACCACCAAATCAATGATACCAGACACCTTGTACTCTGTCCTTAGCAACTCCAACTCGCTAGGAGTCATCACTGAGCGCCATGAGAAGTCATTGAATCTCTAGGCCTTAGCATGGGCATCCAACCAAAGTCATGGGAACACACATGTCCCATGGAGCCATTGAGCCCAGCGTGAATCCCATGACGCGAACTGTACGACATGTTGTGGAAGGAGCTACTTGACACCATCAATGCAGAAAAGATATAACAGGCATAATCAAGTACCTAAATCCAATTGCCCAAAACGTGCCAATAAAGTCAGGATGGGAACCGTCATGCAATGCGTTGGAAGATGAAAAGACCTAGTAGGAGGTGACCTGGGACTAAACCCACGAAGAGGCCGGCGAGAGAAGTTATCAAACAGTAAAAATTGTGGAAAGGTACAAAAACAAAGGCAACAAGAAATCCCAGTCAGACCAGTCTGATAGGAATTGGTGGGGTAACTGTAAGGGAATTTTTCCCCTCAAAGTACATGCCCAAGTACAGGGAGGCCCAGGTTGGTCGGGTGACCCAACGGCCCATTAAGGGCTCTCGATCATGGAGTTGAGATTTGCCTATGGTCATAATCGTGCAACAAGTACCAAAAGGCGAGAAACGAAGGGACACATCAGCCTAGCCTCCCCCTACGATGCCTAGCCCTAAGGGACAAGTGCAGGTAGGCGGGCAGAAAACTTGGAGAGCCCTTAATCTTTTGACAACAAGTGAGGAGGAACATGGAGTCTTTTGTATCCTAGCATGAAAGGAAAATAAATTTTCAAAAGAAACCATAATTCCCGTCTATTTTTATTAAAATCATTTTCTAAAGGATCTACTACAAGGACGGGTGTTACACTAAGGGATTTTGCTAATTTCAACCTAACCCTATTAGCTAAACAAGGGTGGAGATTAGTCTCTAATCCTAACTCTCTAGCTACACAAGTCCTTTCTTACTACAAAACTGGGTCAGACAACTCCATTCATGTGGTAAAGTTTCCTAGATGCAAGATCTTTGCTCACTGAAGGGATGATTTGGAGGATTGGAGATGGTGAGACAGCTAAGATCTAGAAGGACAGATGGCTCCCTAAGCAGAACACTTTCAAGGCTCAGAACTCAATCAGATTTCTGCATGTGGACTCAAAAGTCTCGATACTCATAGACAAGAGTACACACTAGTGGAAAAGGGACTTGCTTACCGCTATGTTTACTTAGGAAGAAGCAGAAATAATCTTGAAAATCCCTCTTAGCCCTTTCTCCAAGCCTGACAAGTTATCTTGGAGATGCACCTCATTAGGCCATTTTAGTGCCAAGTCAACCTACTACCTTATTATAGAACTGGATAACCAAAAAATGGGACAATTCTCAAACCTTAGATGCCCACAAGCACTATGGACCAGACTTTGGAATTTAAACATCTCCAATGCCACTTACCCACTCGAGTCAATTTATTAAAGAGAAAGGTAATAGAGGATCCAACCTCTCCAATTTGCAAACAAGTTCCAAAGACCATTGAACACATCCTTTGGGATTGTCCATTTGCAAGGATGTATGGGCATTGAGCAATAGGAAACTACAGAAGGCAAGCACGAAATCCCCTCACTTTGTAGAGTCAGTTGAAGGCTTTACTGAGGTCCCTAGGACCAAAAGAGATGTTGACCTTTGCCACCACTTCATAGCACATTTGGAAAAGAAGGAATGAGATGGTTTTTAAGGGACTCTTCATGGACCCCTCCAATGTGGTCCAACAATCCAATCAGTTAGTAGAAGAACTCTAACAGCTTAACCCACAAAAGAGGCCTAAGTCAACAGCCAAGCATCATAATTCACAGTGGGTAGCTCTACCCCTTGGCAGAATAAAGCTATATTGGGATACATCAATTGACAAAGCCTCATGCAAGGTGGGAGTGGGTGCAATTCTTCGAGATTTGGAGGGCCATGTGCTAGCTACTCTTAGAATAAAGCATGACTTGATTTCGGATCCACTTGTGGTAGAAGCCTTCGTAGCTCTTCAGGTAGCCACCTTCTGTAAGTCCTCAGGCTTTCGAGACATCATTTTGAAAGGAGACTCCTTGCAAGCCTTACCTCAAAGACAAATGCCCCCACCTATGCAGGTCAGCTCATTGTAGATACTAGAGATACACTCAACTTGTTTACACCATGGTCAGTAAGGCATACTATTAGAGCAAATAATGAAGTTGCTCAAGCCTCAAGCAAGGATGCTCTAAGCATTAGTGGTTGTACCACAACTTTTGCTTCTATTCTGCTTTATATCCAAACTATGGTCTAATGCTATTAATACTAGACATGTTTCCTTTCAAAAAAAAAAAAGGAAAAGAAAAGAATGACTGATGTTAACAAATTTGGCTAAATGCATATAGAATAAAGAGAAAACCTACAAACCGGTCGGGCTTATTTTAGGGAGATAATAGCCCACCAATAAATTTGTGACACATAGGCGTTCTATCATAATAATGTTGTGGATGCACTGCATCAAAATTGCACCCCTCCTTCCCATTTCACACCCCCGCTCTGGTTTTCCTCTCAGCCTCGACCCCCCTGATCCCCATTTGGTTTTCCTCTCAACCTCGCAACCCCCCTCTTTGGCCATCCTCAGCCTCGAACCCTCCTCTGGTTTTCTTCTCGCAGCCTCGACCTCTCTCCCTTCTCGTAGCGTCGCACTCCCTCTCAAAGCTTCGCACCAACTCTTGCACGCCCCTCTCGCGACACAGTCACCCACTCCATCTATCTCCAAGACATTCACGTGGGTTAACAACCTATAATTGATGAGCTTAAAGTGCTGGATGCCAAAAGTCCAGTTCATGAACATGGTAACAGCATATGTACTTCGACTGCAGGGATAAATGAAAATGGTAGGTATTAAGTGTGAGAACCAATATTCTGATAATGTGGTGAGTGTTTTTTTTTTCAAACTTTTGAGAATCTAGTTACTATCAATAACTGGGTTTACAACCTATAATCATCGTATGTAATTAAGTAATGCTATGAATAAGTCTGAACCATTTCATCCAAGATAATGCTTTCATTCTGGTGTTCATAAATCTTGGACATATTACTCTGCCCATTATGGCCTTGAAATGATACAAAAACAGACTTTACCAACCATTAGAGAAACTAAAAAATGTAGTTGAGAGGGGTTAACAATTAGGAAGAGACCAGATTTGGCATGGGCAACTCACTCGTGGGACTATATCAGGAGAAATTAGCCTGGGTGAAATTGGCCAAGGAGGACTGGCGATGGATTTTGGTGGTGGAGGTCTGCTTGGCGTTGGTTTTGGAAGCACATGTTGTCACGTTCTGCTAGTCGCTGGAAGCACATGTTCATTCTGAGGGAACCTACGTAAGCTGAAGTAATTTTGCATTGCTATCCCATGCGCACGAGTTTAGCGTGAATTTAATGTGATTTCTAACGTGGCAGTAAATAAAGGGATGTTATTACTGAAAAGTTGGACAGACCGCATAGCAGCGGAACTGTAGAATAAATTACATTTGCTTGTTTTTATTCAAGGTTCTGCTTGACCACTGAGATTTCTCAGATGAAAATTTTGAGTTTTAAGATTAAATATTAAAATGTTATATTTTAATATTATTATTATTTTAAGATTTGAAAAGGTAGAAGAAAAGTTAAGTTATTTATTATATTTTATATAAAAATTTGAAAAAGTTATAATAATAAGATAAAAATTTTATATTTGAGATGAAAATTCTTTATAGCTAAACAGTAACTAAAAAGGCTTGCGGAGCACAAAACGAGCTGCATCTGCACAACATGAACTGGTCTTCTCAATAGCGCCCTCCCATTCCTATTTCCCACAGTTCTAAAAGATCTTCCTCCTCTCTCTGTTCATCTCTGAAATGTGCGCCAAACTTCATAACCATAGCCACCAGCTCCGGCTTGTAATCTCCTGCCGGAAACTAATGGCCCAGGTGACTCACCCAAGCACCGATTCCATAATCGCCATGGCCTCCTCTTCCGACCAAGAGCTCCTTCCGCGATACCGCGACTGGCTCAACCGCTTCCCACGCCAGAACCATCGCTTCTGGGACTCTAAGGTCGCTGCCCGCATCGGCGACAAGCTAGCCCTTCGCCTCCGTGAGATCGGCGTATCCACCGTCACCGTCAATCTCCACGAAGAGCTCTCCCGCCCTGCCTACCTCCGGAGGATGGTGCTCCCGCTGTTCGATTCAGTACGGCGCGCCGGCGTCGAGGTCGATGGAGCCGACGAGTTGACCTAGGTACAGGAATCAATTGATGATCGGAATGAAGACCGAGCCGCGATTTTGCTTACACATTTCGCATCATTTGTTTTTTCTTTATAAATTAAATTTTGGCAAAAGATTGTTTGATCCTAAAAAAGGAATTGAACGAATAATTAGAAAATTTTACCATAAATAATTTAGTGCGTGCTCAAATTTTCAACGTCATCGAAATCTGAATGGGTAAATTAGTCTTCCAATGTATAATAATACTTTGTGCTTTCGAACACACCCATGGCTACTCGTATGAATGAATGAAATCTTCCCTATTTTCCTTCATTTTCCCGTTCACTGTTCTTGAATATTGCTACTTGTTTATTCTCTGATAAGTCTCATTACAAGATCTTTCCAGCAAGGTCTTAACATACGCAGCATCCATGAGGGACCTCCCCTGGAATCTAAGAAAGACCCAGTCTTTTGATGGTCCTCGAGATTCATAATTTCCTCTCTCTCCATTAGTTTATAACAGATGAAAGAAAGAAATTGCAGATGGTATTTACTTTTTTCTGAGACGCACTGAATTGTTTTTGCTCCTTTTCTTATTCTTCTATAGCCCATATGAAGAGTGCATTTATGCATGATATGGAATTAGAACATCTGAAAGTCAGCAGATGATGATGAAAAGTTGTAGATAGAAAGCATTTGTTATAAGATCAACGTTTTAATTGTCAAAGACAGACAAATTTGTAGGGTTTCACCTGTTTACTATATGAATATATATAGGCATATAAAATAGTTGAATGTTTGCACTAGCTCTTTAACTTGCCTGTTGGCCTATTGGCCTATGATTTCTCTGCCTTGTCACTTCCTTTGCATGATTTTATACAATAACTGCATTTCTATCAAGTTTGTTGAATCTTGTTTCCATTGAGTCAATGACTTTGAACAAATCATAATAAGCCTTACACACACATAGTTTTGCCTTAACCATATGGTATATAGATTTTGAAATGTAATAGCAATAAATATCAAATAGCATACAGTTTCTCTTCTTCCTCTACAACACTTCATTTTCTTTCCTCAGATGCTTGACTAGTTAAATATATGGTGATCAACACCTATTCAATGGCTGTTCATACTTAATGAGGCGGAAATTTATCAACTTAAGCAACCTTTTCAGGACCTAAATGATAAATAGGATAAAATTAGGGGAATTAATGAGATACTTGAGAAAAAAAACATTACTCAGTTACAAGTTTGGATAGAAAACGACATTGATTAATGCTTTTTATACCAATCTCATGCAACGCAAAGTGCCCCACATCTTGGCCTGTTTTGTGTGAAGTAAAAAGCATAAATCATGTGACATTTGCAGGTTTTTGGAAACTGGCTCAACTTCGCTTTATTTCCAAGAATGATAAAGCTTGCAAATTTTGGCTAAAGGTTCAGCAGTCGAACAAAAGTAAACCTTTTGTTTTGTTTTTCTCCAATTGAAATAAACTTTTCCAAGCAGGTTTTGGAAGCTTGATTTTGTAAGTTTCACAAATATTTTGTAACTGCTGGCCAAGCTAAGCTAACATGTATGTATGGCATGAAAATTGCAAGGACTTGTTCAGTTCTCCTTAGGATCCTGCAGCCTCCTCTGCATAACTACATTTAAAAAAGCTGAATGCATGCATGCTTGCCCTGAAGCACTTGATACTAAACTTCTCACGTAATCCATAACATAACCTGAGAATAAGGTTCAAGAGTGAGCAAAATCACATTTATTTTCAATCTTGAAACAGAATCATTGACTTTAAAAGTACTTGGAGCTTCCAAAACTGTTTCTAAAACTTAAGTTGAAATCTGTCTTTTATTAATTTGCTTTACCATAGTTTTGCATCAATATCTTTCCACCATTTACAATGTCTTCTCAAACTTCTCTTAACTTGAGCACCATTAAACAAACTCTCAGCCCTTTATCTCTTGGAACCCTATGCAAGTCTCTGGTTATTTTAGGTCTAGTCTTGTTTTTGTTCTACACTTTCTTGTTTAACCCTCCCAATTACCAACCTTTTGATCTCTTATCAACCATAAAGCAGAAATTTCCTTCCTCAACTCCCATTATCACCAATTCTCCTACCAACATCAGCCACATTGTGTTTGGCATAGTTGGTTCCATGAACACATGGAAGTACAAGAAACCATACATTGAAGCTTGGTGGCGACCAAATATCACCCGGGGATATCTTTTCCTAGACGGGGCACCCATGCTGGAGTTCCAACCTTGGCCTTCAACTTCTCCTCCTTTTCGTGTCAATGAAAACATCAATAAACTGAATGTATACCCAAAATTTGTGGGGCCGGTTCAAGTTCGAATAGTTCGCACAATAATGGAGACATTTAGACAGGGAGATGAAGATGTAAGATGGTATGTAATGGCGGACGATGATACTATCCTGTTTGTGGATAACTTAGTTAAGGTTCTAGCCAAGTACAACCATTCTAAACACTATTATATTGGGTCAAATTCAGAGTGCGTCAAGTCTAACTTTGATTTCTCGTTTGAAATGGCATTTGGTGGTGCCGGGTATGCTTTGAGTTACCCTTTAGTGCAAGCATTGGCAACCAAGTTAGACGATTGTGTTGAGCGATATCCTCACATGTTTGTCAGTGATTTTATATTACACTCTTGTTTGGCTGATTTAGGAGTTTCTTTAACTCAAGAGAAAGGGTTTCATCAGGTAATTGAATAAAGCTTCTCTACTTCAGTTTGCTACTATATGTGATTTTGCACCAATACTTGCTATTCTTTCTGAACCAAAAGTTACGTGCATTTAAATCTTTGTATCACAATCACATTTGTTGACGTGGCACATTTTGATTGGTTTTGTATATTATCACAGGCATTGTAATTGGGTATGATACATTTAACGTTAAAATTGACATTTATCTTTTCAATAGTACTATGGTAGAATTAGACCATTCTATACAGTTAAATGACATATAAAAGCTATTCCAAATATGGCAATGAAACAAATACTCTTATATATGGTATTCCATCACAAAATAAGCCTTGTGGGTATTTATGACTGCAGATTGATCTACACAATGACATATCAGGTCTTCTATCAGCTCACCCGCAGTATCCTTTCCTCTCCCTCCACCACATTGACACCATAAACCCAATCTTCCCCACCATGAACCGTTCAGAATCAATAAACCACCTCATGAAGGCTGCAAAAGTGGACCAATCACGTCTTCTTCAACAAACCATTTGCTACCATAGGCCAAGTAATTGGTCTTTCTCAATTTCATGGGGTTACTCGGCTTATATATACGAAAACATATTTCCTCGGAGCATTTTGTGGAGACCACTCGAGACATTTAGGCCATGGAGGAGAAATGTTAGGCCACCATTATACATGTTCAACACTCGGTGGCCCTCCAACAATCCCTGTGAAGCTCCTCATGTATTTTTTCGTGATTCTATTGAATATAATACTCAGGAAAACCAGATTGTTACAACTTATATAAGAAAATCGCTGCGTGGTTTGCCAGCTTGTTCATTCACTGGTAATCATTCTGCAGATGCCATCACCAAAATACAGGTGTTTTCTCCAGCAACAACACCCATGGAAGTAAGTTCTTTATATTCTCATGATTTTTAACCAAAACATTCATTTTTTGTAGTTCACTTCAATAACTCGAAAAATCTTGCCTACTACTTCGATAAGATCTCGTGGATTTTGAGAATTAATTTTTCTGGTTCAATGATAATTGCAAATATTTTTTCCTTAACAGGCCGGAGGAAGAGAGTGTTGTGACATTCTATACACGACTACTAAAAATGTTACAGAAGTGAAATATAGGCCTTGCGGGAAGAATGAAGTAATTGCCTAACTTCAACATCAAATTACTGAGCTTGTTTTTTGTTTTTTGTTTTTTTTTTTCCATTCTTTCATTTTCTATCTGTTTTGAGCTACTTAACAATTGATTGTATTATTAATAATATATAAGGGTGTATGTGGTTTTGTAATATGCATTTTATTTTAAAATTTCACATGGCAACATGCATGTTTTTCAGTTCTCTTAAAAGATTCAAAATGAATGTTCAGGGTAGAACCACTAGAAGAGAGAAGAAAGATATCGAAAATTAGTATTTCTTATTCTAATCATAAGAAGAATTCCATATGCAACAAATGGTACGTAGTGGCTTAGCAAGTTGTTGGTGTTTTTTAATAAATATTATAAGTTGTAACGTTTGTTTATTGTCTACTAATGGTGTTTTTTGAAATTCTTTTAAGCCATTAAGGTTAGGAGTTACTATGTATTTATTGTTGACCATTGAGTATCTTTTAAAGTAGGCGGTTTTTAGCTTTAATTGTTATTTGTATTAATGTTGGCTTCTCAACGAGTAATGTTAAGTACAATCACTTCTGTATTGAGTATACAAAAGTGTCTATTTTTCAAACAAATAGTACAAACCAATTTTATGGCCTCTTGTATGTTTCTATCACTAATTAATTACTCATAATTCCTTGCAACTTTATTGAGGTTTTAATTACTCGGCAATTAGTTCTTGCATTTGAAAAAGATCACCTAGAGGGGTTAACATGTGTGGCTATTTTTAAGAGCCTGGCCGACTTATTATTTTGCGTACAACATAGAAGAGTTTGATTGAGAAAAAACAAAAGAAGTGCGTATATATTTTTGAGAGATTTTCCAAATAATAGAGAGGCCTGACCTTTGGGCTCAACTACTTGTGTAGAGTATGTTTGAGTTATATAATGATCAATTGGACTATTATTTCCTGAAAGAGATAAATCAATAGGAGTTCTGCTGCACCGATTCATTTGAAAAAGCTTTGTATATTGTAGAAGGCTTAAATCTCTTTAAAAAGAGTGAGATTTCCGTGCCTCAGTCCAAATTAATTTTGTCTTAATTTTAATTTCATTATAATTTTTATTTTATTATTGTGTATTTTCACCAACGCAAGTGGATGTATATATTAAAGATTTCCATACGAAACAACAAAAAAACTATGAATTGGGAAGATCAGCAAAATTTGTAAATGTCTAGAATTATCTTTCAATAAATTTGCTCAGTTTGGGATTAGAATTATAAAATATCTCCACCTTCTATATTTCTTCCCTTAGCTCTTCTTCCACCTCCTTACCATTCTCTTGGATGTGAAGAATCATGCATATGGGTGATATTTCTGATTTGAATAGGGAATAATAAAACAATAAAGAAAGCAACGTAATAATAACTATTGTGCCTAAACTTTGACTCAACTAGTGAATCAAAAATTTAAAACAGTCTTACCTGCAAGTATACACATGTTGTAGTATCTAATAAGGTCGAATCTACAAGGATTGACTTATATGATAAGAAAAATAAACTCAAACAATAAAAAGAAATTACTAAAAAGAACGTGCAATCAAATATAAGAGAAAATTATCAAGATGAAGATTTTTAAAGTAACAGAATAAAACTAAAATGATAAAATTAATTGATATGGAGAACGGCAAAGGTTTTGAGGATCCATTTAATAATTTAGAATATTGTTTCCAGTCAATTTACTTCAATAAAATTAAAATAATAATTCCGTTTAATTGGAAGATTTAATATTTAAGGTCAAGAAAAATAGTCACTAATTATTAAGATGAACGATTGATGATTATAACATTCATAAATTCATTTGAATATCACAACGATTTTTTTAAGCATTCAACGTATTCGAAAATTACAATGAATCAAGATAAATATATAGAAAATCAAAATATCCAATAATAAAATCATTCAATCGATCAAACTCACAATATAAATTTTACATTGATCCGAAAATAATATTTAAATTATTAAACTTTACCTCTAACCTTAGTACGAAAATTTAGCCAATCATACTCAACACAAGGGCTATGAAAATCACAAAAATATTCTTCATAAAAAAATTAAATAAAACACACAAATTAACACTAGAAAAATTATATAGACGATAGAGCAGAAAGAGAAGATAAAGCCCCAAAAGAAATAACTCCCTTTGTTTACTCCCCTGGTTCCAATCCACCCTTAAGTCCGTAAACCCCTAGCATCTTCATGTTCCCAGCTTCAGACCAAAAGAAGTCTCAGCATCTTTACACGAAGACCCCTCTCTATTCTGCCCCCTAAAAAATTGCTCCTCTGTTTTTCTCTCTAGTCTGTCTCTCTCTTTCATTTTTCTTCATTCCATCTGCTAGCATCCCCCCAAACGAAAATAATTCTCGGTAACTCCCAAAAACCAGACTTCCAGCCTCTCCATCTACTCTCTCTTTCAAAACCAATTGCCGTAAGTCTCTCCTTTAGTGTCTGTAAGTCCCAAGTGGTCTGTTTCTTTTCCAGCTTCTCTCTCTCCCTACCTCTCATTTTTGCTGCCCCCTCTGAAAAAAACAGCCCCCCACCTATCTGTTTCTCCGTAAAAAATAATTTCCAAAACTCCCCAGTCCTCATTTCTCTCTTTCCGCCAGAGCTGCTGCTTCAGTCCTTTGGCTACTCTATCCCTACTCCTTTCTAAAGCTCAGCTCAAATCAAGGCTCTCTATCCCTTGAAGTGCTAGAAAAATCCCCACCGTTCCTGCCTCTAGGTTCCCAAGCAAAGCACAGCCCCATTTCCGTCTCTCTCAGCTTCAGAAAGCCAACTAGCTTCATAGCAAAAGTCCTACCATAGCTCCAGACCTCTCTACAAGGAAGAAAGCCCTCCAACCTTTTTCTCTCTGTCCCCTGTTCTTCCTTTTTCGTTTGTGTTCCTCGGTTCTAGCTCCAAAAAGTTGCTCTCTAGGCTTTCTACTCTCATTTTCCTCTTTAGAGTCCTGCTTTCCATGTCTTTCTCCTCTCAAAAGCTGAAGTGCTATCTAAAGGAAAAAGTCTATCAGCGTGCAGCTTATGTCGGAATGCGACATGGTGGTAAAATTCCAAACCTGAAAACTTCTAGGCGGTGGTCAACTCGTAGATTTGGAGGAAAAAGCAAGAGGCTCGGCTCTTACTTAAAAGCATTTAAAAAAGAAAAGAAAAGTAAATATCACACAAAATTAAAAACTTCAAAATAAATTAAAATAAAGAATATAATATCACCGTTGTGTTATGCATATGAGAAAATATTGTCTAATTAAATCACAAGTTATAAAGTTAAGCATAAATTATAATATTAATCAATTTAAATCACAACTTGAATTTATGCTTATTAACCATTTTTCTATCTAAATGTCATGAAATAATTAAAATATATTGGTTTTAAATGTATGAAATATGCAATATTTCAGCTCAATCAATAACTAAGTTATTTACTTGTAGAAGTCGCAGTGTATTAGATTTTTTAACAAACTCTCAATCCCTTTCCCTAGTTTCTTTTTTACTCAAAGTCGTTTCATGCAAATAGAATTTTATAAGTTGAAGGTGAAGAAGGTGGATGCTGAGATAAAGCCAAAATTGGTAGAAAAATAACTGTATCAGTTTAGTAAGGATAAGAATAAAAGTCCTGCTTTGGGATGTGAGCAATCTTGGACCAATCCTCACCTCTCTCTTGTTCACATCTTCGTTTTAAGATGGAACAATCATGAATTGTCAATGTTTTCAAAGAGTTTAGACACTCATAATATTTTAACAATATTTTATTTAACTTTCAACTCTCATCTAAAACTATATCATCTCATTTTACTATCCAAACTGCACCTTAATGTTAGGTATGCTTGTGGTTTTAATTCATTCTAGTACAAATAGTTTACAATGTATTTTTCTGCTATAATTTATTTATACTGCTAAAGACATGTTAGGTGCATTGTATTTTATTTGCCATGTACAGAAGGGTATGTAACCCAGTATTTCATAACCTGACATCTCGATCTCTGACAAATCCCAAGTGAGAGTTGAGGGCATCACACAAATTTAGCCAATTGTGTGGTCATGGTTCTTTGAACAAACCCATGACAAGTCTTGGCCTATGGCTCGGAGCAGAGAACCACGATCACTTGTGGCTGTAGGTATGAACAAAGAGTCATGACCATGACTAGCCACGAGTTTGCTTAGAGACTCATGGTCCTTTATGGCCGTGGTTCTCTAAGCAATCTCACGACCATGCCGTGGCCTTTGGAGGAGAAGGAGAAGAGAAGAGCAAGAAGAAGAAAAGGTGGGTCTGCCTGTCATTGCCATGGTTCTCTAAGCAAACTCATGGCCATGTCATAGCTTGTGGAGGAAGAGACGACGTGTTGTACTATTGCAGGGTTGGGGCCATCGACAAAGGAGAGATGAAGGAGAAGAGAAAAGAGATTGAGAGATGGCTTAAAATGGCAGGAGGGATTGAGAGAGAAAAGAGAGTAAAACACCCAACTGCCCATTCACTTGGGAATAGCGGATTCCCGTTCTGGTCCTTGCCGGGGTGAGCGAATGGGCTGGGTAGGCCGGATGTAAGGGTCCACCTAATAGGCCTAGATTGCATGCACACCCAAAGTTTGAAGAGTTGCATAATAACAAAGTTTATGGAGTAAGACTTCATTGGGGGATTGATTGTTCAACGCAAGGGTAGGTAACCTTTTAATGAGGTAAAGGGTTGTGTTAAAGTTTCAACCTAGAACTTCTTAGGTAGAAAGGATTGAGAAATGAGTGTGAGTTATGTTTCTACCATGTTGTGTTTCTTTTCCACCACTCCATCTTGTTGTGGAGTGTGTGGACAAGAGACTTTTGTGCATTATACCATTTGAGGATATGAAGCTTGTAAAATGATTGGATAGGTATTCTCATCCTCCATCAGATTGAAAGGCATCAAATCTTTACAAAAAGTGATTTTCAGTAGAGCACTTAAACTTCTAAAAATCTATAAACTAGTCAAATCTGTGCTTAATCTGAACCATCATAATACTTATAGACATTATAGATGCCATTGGTGAATGCCACAAATTCGAGTGGACAATTTCAAGAGTAATACAAGATTTTATTGAAGAAAAAGAAAATGGCAAACACTTGCCTTTTCCTATTTGATAGAACTCACAAAGTACACTCTTATTGACTAGGGACCTTTTATAGGCCATATAAACTTGGCTTTCAACATTTAAAGAATTCCAAAATTTGGAGGCTTTTTTCGAAAAAATTTCCATCCCAAAATTCTCATCACATCTTATCCCATCTCCTTCTCAAACATCACTCAAACATAAATACTTTCAAACTAATCATTACAACCTTTTCAAACTAATCATTATAATATGCAACCCATAGGCAACCTCATTACCTAATCTATGGACATATTGGATAGTACATAAGTTAAACCTTCTCATAAGATTCTTGGTTTCCTGCCGCACATGAAATAAAATAGAAAAAGAAGCAACTATTTCATCTTGAATAGCCTTGATCACATCAAACAATCACTCTAGAACAAGCTGAGTAATCCCTCGTTTCAAGCAGAATTGTAACCCTCTAAGCATTGCAAGTAGATCCATGGCTTTTGGTTCAGCGAAATTATGTTCTTTCATATTGACAACAAATAAAATCTCACCATTCTGGTCTCTTAAGATTGCCTCTACACCTACATTTTATTGATTAGAGAACATGGTTCCATCTAAATTAAGTTTAACCAAACCAAATAAAGGTGGCTTTCATTTGCAATAATACTTCATATTTGATTCTGGAGATTGAGTCTGGTCCTGAGTATATTTCTGCAATGACAAGGCTTGAGCTACAACCTGTTTTGGATTGAGAATTAACTTGTCATGCATTTTGTTCTTTCTAAACCAAAATCCCCAAGCCATTAAAAAGAACAACCCCATCTTTTCAGTTGAGCCTCTATCATGTATATTTAAGGCAATTTGTAGAAAACTTCTTTGAACTTCACTATCAACCACAACAAGTAACACCTGTGTCCAGGTGTTTTGAATAGAAAGGCAGTGTAATAAAGCATGTGATATGCATTCTGGGACATCATTGCACAAACTGCATATGGGATCCATATTGACACGTTTATGGATCAGATTCTCAATGGTTGGCAGACAATTCTTACATGCTTTCCAAGCAAATATATTGACTTTGTGAGGGATCTTCAACTTCCATAGACTTTTCCATAAATGAAGTAGTTGTTGATGGTGAGAACTTCCAACATCTGGCCCAAACTCTCTGTCTGTCAATAACTTGTAAGTTGTTTTTACTTTTACTGAGAATCTTCCATCCTTTGCTTGCCTCCATATGATCATATCTTCCCCGCCCTCTGGATTATGTACAATATACAACATATCAGTAAAAATACTTGGATTGAAGAGAGCTCTTAGCTTCTGTATGTCCACCATTTTGTATTGCTATCAATCAAAGTATCAACTGTGTCATCTCTACTTTGTATTGGTATGCAGACAAATTCTTGTTGTAATGAGTTATGACCGGGAATCCAAAAGTCTTGCCATATTTTAATCTTTCTTCCATCTCCTACACGCCATTGGCAACCCTTCATCAAATAGGATTTAGCTTCCCATATACCCCTCAAAGCATAGGAGGGACTATATCCTAGTTTTGTCTCAAGGAAATCAAAATGTGGAAAGTACTTTGCTTTAAAAAGCTTATGAAGAAGAGTATCATTTTCTTGTAAAATACTCCATCATTGTTTTGTTAAAAGAGCCATGTTGAACTTCCTGAGATTTAAAATCCTATACCACCATGGAATTTTCATCCACACAACTTGCTCCAACTTACCCAATGGATCTTTCTTTCATTTTCTTTTTTGCCCTACCAAAATTATGCCATCACTTCTTCCAATTTCTTACATAAGTAATCAGTCAACTTGAAGCAACTCATAGCATAAGTTGGAATGGATAGAGCCACTGCTTTGATAAGAATCTCTTTGCCTTCTTGTGAAAGTTGTTTTCTTTCCATGTTTGAAGTTTCTGCCATACCCGATGTTTGACTCCATAAAATGCCTTTGCTTTTGCTTTTCCAATCATGGGTGGTAATTCCAAATATTTTTCATATTGCTGAACCATACCACCCCCCATAACGCCATAATATATTCTGTCATATCAGCCCTTGTGTTTCTGCTAAAGACCATAGAAGTTTTTATTCTTATTGATCTTCTAACCTGACGCCATCTCATACTTCTCCAACAACTCCTGGATCTATTGATTGTATTGACATCAGCCTTGCAAAAAATTACACTATCATTTGCAAAAAGCAGATGGTTGATTCTTAGTGCCCTTCTACAGATATGTATGCCTTGTATGCCATGCTGTCTATCTACTTGTCTCAATAAATGGTTCAGTCCTTTAGTGCACAAAAGAAAAAGATAAGGGGACAAAGGATCCCTTTGTCTTAATCCTCTGCTAGGAATTATATGTCTAGTTGGTAGCCCATTGATAAGAATATAAAAGGAAACAGAAGTAACACACTTCATAACGAGATGATTCAGTTTTGCATCCAACCCCAAGGTCTCTATCATTTTTTCCAAAAACTCTCATTCTACTCTATCATAAGACTTACTCATATCCAGTTTAATGGACATATATCCCTTCTTTCCAACTCTTTTTTGTTGCAAAAAATGAATAATATCATATGCAATGAATACATTATCAGAAATTAACCTGCCTGGTACAAAGACACTTTGTGAATCAGATATAATACTAGGGAGGATTAGTTTAAGCCTATTAGCCAACACTTTTGAAATAAGTTTTTAAGTGACATTACAAAGGCTAATAGGTTTGAAATCAGATACATGCATAGGAGATTATTTTTTAGGAATCAATGCAATGAAGGTCTTGTTCAAAGCTGATGGGAACTCACCCTCATTCAGCACATACAACATAGCCTTTGTCACAGAATCTCCAATAAAGTGTCAATATTTTTGGAAAAAGATAGGGGACATACCATCAGGACCAGGGGCTTTAGTATGATGCATTTGTTGCAAGGCCTTATGCACTTCTTCTGCAATGAAGTCAATAGTCAGTTGTGCATTCATATGGTTTGTCACTTTTCTCTACATGTTTGACATAAACTCCATCGATCCTCTTTGAGCTGATGAAGTATAGAGGGATTAAAAGTAATCTACAATAATCATATCCCTCTGGTCTCTCTTTTTTCTTACACCATTTTCATCCTGCAACCATCTAATAAAATTCTTCTTTCTTTTGTGAGAAGCTTTTGTATGGAAGTATTTAGAATTTTGATCACTAGCCTATAACCACATGGACTTTGCACTTTGATGTCACATAAGTTCTTCTCTACCAAGCAATTTCTACACCTCATCTCAAGCCTTAGCATGCTTTTCTAACTTTGAGAAAGTAGGGTCTATGTCCTGAGCTTTTGCAAGTTCTTTTTTATCCAACTCCAGTTGCTTATGAACCATACCAAAAGTATGCTTATTCCAGTATGATAACTCGAGGCTACACTCTTCAGTTTTGCTCATAACATCTTCAAAAGTTCCATTCCTCAGCCTACCTTGCCAAACATTTTTAATGAGCTGTTTACACCCTTCTTCCCTCATCCATATAGCTTCAAATCTAAAAGGCTTTCTTCCTCTCCTTGGCTCATATCCACCCTCAGTATCTACCCACAAAGGAATATGATTAGAATATGCTACAACCCAATGAGTAACAATAGCCAAAGGATAGCACTAGCACCAAGAAGAATTTACTAGAAATCGATCTAGCCTTTCACTTATACTAGATGCACCCTCCCTTTTGTTGCGTGATTCACTCAAAAATGAATAGCACTAAAGCTATCCCAAGTGCAGGAGGATGTCGTGTAATAATTAGGAATAAATTCCTAGATCGTCTCCTCAGGGAAAGTTACTTAGAAATCAAACTCGTTGAAAAAGGTGAAAAACTTCACAAAGAGAAAATAAAATGATGGTATGTGCAATGGATGGGAGAGGACACTAGTCTTGGACTAGATTCATATTTTTGGATTTTGATTGTCGGATCGGAATGTAAAGGACTAATAGATTAAACTCAGAAATTGATAAAACTAAATTAAGAATTAAACTAAATTAGGAAGTAATTAACAAAACATGCACTGAAATTGAAAAGCCCCAAAATCAATGTTCTAGGGTTCATCATTATGTTCAAATCACAAATTCTCAAATTAAACCACCGTAATTGTAATCACCACTAAAATGAAAGTTTAACGAAACGATAAAAATAAATAACATGAATTGAATGAATAACAAATAAATTTCTCAAACGTCTAAATCAAAATTCTCTAAAATAATTCAGAAACTCAAAACTGAAATAAAATAGCAAGTAGGGAATTGAAAAGATCAAGCCAGTTGAATGGAGATGAAGATTCGAAGCGGTGGAGGAGGCTGAACTGCAGTGGCAATTGGACCCCTCAAGGAGTTCTTCAATCTGCTGCAGTGTGAGTGAATGATCCAGTGGAAACTGTGTAGCTGCGTGAATGATCGATTGAATGAATCCTCCTCTTCGAATCTGAACGAAAATCAAAGGAAAAATGAATTCTAAGTGTTTCTCTACTCAAAAAACCGAGTTTTCCAGCCCAAGAGTCGTCCTAAGATGTAAAAAAAAATATATATATACTCTGACGGCGGAATGAATCCTGATCTGTAAAAATGCGATATTCGCTCGAGCGGAGTGTCGAGCGAACATCGAGCGTTCGACTCTGCCTAAGTTCGCTCGAGCGGCCTGTCGAGCGAACATCGAGCGTTCGACTCTGCCTGAATTCGCTCGAGCGGCCAAATGGCTCCGCTCGAGCGATCTCTTTTCCCACATCTCGCTCGAGCCCACTGTCGAGCGGAAGTCGAGCATTTGAATCTGCCTGACTTCGCTCGAGCGGCCAGAAGCAGCCACTCGAGCGAAATGTACCATAATCCATATTAATTGGCAGTTGATAAAATTAGAGCAGAAATTCATGCTTTTAATCAATTAAAATCACAATTTTGATTTATTCATTGTTCCATATAAAACCAATGATAAAGTAATGAAAGAATTAATATATATTGGTTCCAAAAGCATTAAAAATGCAATAATTCAACTCAATCACACCCCCCAACTAGCATTTTGCTAATCTTTGAGCAAAATAGTGAAAATTAATTGAGATGAATATTGCATAAAGATCGAAATTCAAACAAAAACAATCAAACACAATTCTGAATTCTCACAAAAGTGACACGTTACTACTCAACCCCCAAGGGTTATACCCATCAAGACTATCTTAACAATCTTTCACATAGAATTAAGGCAAATGTTTCAGAACTCAAATGTGTGTGTGGAGCTAGATCGGTTGTGTGTTCCTCATTACTAGCCATGATTTGCCTTAGGATTTTTCAACCTTAAAATTAATCATTGCTGATTCTAACTACCTCAAAGCCCAAGGGTCTAACAGTTTTCACGCCGGCTCTGTTTTTAAAGGTTGGACACTCAACCCCAAAGTCTTGGGTAACTGTTTCTAGCCCTTTTTACTTAGGAAAGTTCACTAAGTTGCCTTTATTCCTTTTTTCTCTTTTTTTTTTCTTTCTTTTTTTTTTCTTTTCATTCTAATCTTTTCAAATCCTTTTCCCTTTTTTTTTCTTTGTTTTCTTTTTTTCTTTTTTGGCATGGCTCGGTAGTCCTGCAGTTTACTTCTCCAGTGTTAAATCAATGAATGGTAAATAAGGAACACTACAAGCGTAAGCATGTGCAAAATGTCCTTCAAAATTTGCCTTTCATTCTACAAAAATTTTATCAAGTTTCATCTCAATAAGCATAACATCCCGGTGTTTCAAGCCACATATCAACAAAATATGATGCATCAAAAATCATGCTCTATGTTTAAGCTTGAAAATAAATCTTCACAAATGATCCCGCTCAACTACTCCACCAAGATGCTCAAATTTCACAAATCTTTATTTATTTATTTATTTTTTTTTAAACTGTGCACACATGCTACCCCCCAACTAGTGAGAGACATAGTCCTCAATGAGTCGAACGAAAGAAAAAAAAAGTGCACAGAACTAAGCAAGCAAAACAAACAATCAACATGAAATATAAAATCAAAGCAAAAGAACAAATAAAAACAATGCAAGTAAAGAAAACTGTAAAGAAAGAGAAACAAATCAAAACACTTCCCTGGGGTCTTGCACAAGCAAGATCTCTTCATGTGGATCAAAGACCTTCAGAAATGACTTTAGAAGTTGTCCGTTGACAGTGAAGCTATTACCATTCTTCGGATTGACAATGTCTACCACACCATGAGGATGAACGGTCTTTACAATGTACGGCCCACTCCATCGAGATTTCAACTTTCCAGGAAAAATGTGCAAGCGAGAGTTGTAAAGAAGGACTTCCTGGCCAAGTGTGAAATGCTTTGGATGAATTTTCTGATCATTCAGAATTTTCATGCGTTCCTTTGCAATTTGAGCGTTGTCATAAGCATTCCGACGAGCTTCATCCAATTCATTGATCTGCAATTTTCTCAACCCTGAAGCTTCATCAAGTGACATGTTAACATATTTTATGGCCCAAAGAGCTCGATGCTGAATATCAACAGGTAAATGACAAGTTTTATCATAAACTAATCGATAAGGAGACATCCCTAGATTTGTTTTAAAAGCTGTCCTATAAGCCCACAAAGCATCAAGAAGTTTAACCGACCAATCTTTCCTATTAGGCTTGATGGTTTTCTCTAAAATAATTTTTATCTCTCTATTTGCCAATTCAGCCTGCCCATTTGTTTGAGGGTAATAAGGGGTAGAAACTCTGTGTGTAATACCATATTGCTTCACAAGTGTAGAAAATGGTTTGTTGAAAAAATGAGAACCCCCATCACTTATAATAACTTTTGGCATGCCAAAACGAGCAAACAAAGATTGCAAAAATTTCAGGACAACATGATGGTCATTTGTTTTGCAAGCAATGACCTCCACCCATTTTGAAACATAATCCACAACTAAAAAAATATATGTGTTTCCAAAAAAAACCGGAAAAGGTCCCATGAAGTCTATTCCCCAACAATCAAAAATTTCTAAAGTCAGAATAGGGGAAAGAGGCATCATGTCTCTTTTGCTAATGGATCCCAATTTTTAACAAGGCTTACAAGTCTTGCAAAAATTATAAGCATCTTTAAACATGGAAGGCCAGTAAAAACTGCTTTGCAAAATTTTTGAAACTGTTTTCTTTGCTGAAAAATGACCACCACATGCACCCATATGACAAAATCTCAAAACAGAAGAAAACTCATCATCAGGAATGCATCTTCGAATCAATTGGTCCGAACAATATTTAAAAAGATATGGATCATCAAAATAAAAGTGTCGTACCTCAGAGAGAAACCGACGCTTATCTTGGGTGGACCATTCAGAAGGCATTCTCTCAGTCACTAGATAATTGACTATGTCAGCATACCAGGGAGCTCTATCAACCACAAACAGCTGCTCATCCGGGAAATTATTATCAAGAGGAAGGCTGGCATTTGAAGAAGGAGATTATGACAATCTAGAGAGGTGGTCAGCTACCACGTTTTCAACTCCTTTCTTGTCCTTAATGTTGATGTTGAACTCTTGAAGTAATAGAATCCAGCGAATCAAGCGTGGCTTTGCATCTTTCTTAGCCAACAAATACTTAAGAGCAGAGTGGTCAGTGAAAATAGTAACATGAGAACCAAGAATATAAGTCTGAAATTTATCAAGTGCAAAAACCACTGCAAGCAATTCTTTTTCAGTAGTGGTATAATTTTTCTGGGCATCATTCAAGGTCCTACTAGCATAATAAATCACAAATGGCCTATTATCCACCCGCTGCCCCAAAACAGCTCCTAAGGCATAGTCACTAGCATCTGTCATAATCTCAAAGGGAAGATCCCACTGCGGAGGTTGCACAATAGGTGCAGTGGTAAGCGATTTCTTAAGGGTATCAAAAGATTTTTGGCACTCATCAGTCCAAACAAATTCAATATCATTTTTTAAAAGAGTGCACAAAGGTTTTGCAATAGAACTAAACCCTTGAATAAACCGCCTATAAAAGCCAGCATGACCAAGAAAAGAACGAATATCCCTAACTGTCCTAGGAATAGGAAGTTTAGATATTAATTCAATCTTTGCCTTGTTAACCTTTATACCCTCAGAAGAAACAATATGCCCCAATACAATGCCCTAAGTGACCATAAATTGGCATTTCTCCCAATTAAGTAAAAGATTTTTTTCCTCACATCTCTGGAGAATACGTGCCAAATTATGCAAACAACTCTCAAAGGATTTTCCAAAAACAGAGAAATCATCCATGAATATTTCACAAATGTCATCAATCATATCAGAAAAAATACTCATCATGCATCTCTGAAAAGTAGCTGGAGCATTACACAACCCAAAAGGCATTCTAGTAAAAGCAAAAGTGCCAAAAGGACAGGTGAAAGTGGTTTTCTCCTGATCCTCAGGTGCTACAGCAATTTGATAATAACCAGAATAGCCATCCAAGAAACAATAATATGCATTACCAGCTACTCTTTCCAAAATTTGATCCAAGAATGGTAAAGGAAAATGATCCTTCCTACTGGCTGAGTTAAGTTTTCTATAGTCAATGCACATTCTCCAGCCAGTAACCATTCTAGTTGGAATCAACTCATTTTTATCATTTTTTATGACAGTCAAACCAGATTTCTTTGGTACCACTTGAGTTGGACTTACCCACTTACTGTCTGAGATGGGATAAATGATACCCACTGCGAGTAGCTTAAGCACCTCCTCTTTCACAACTTCCTTCATGGTAGGATTGAGCCTACGTTGAGCATCACGAACTGGTCTAGCATCGTCTTCAAGATGGATTCTGTGGGTACATACAGCAGCATCAATGCCTTTGATGTCAGCTATTGTCCAACCAATTGCGCCTCGATGCTTCCTTAATACTTCAATCAACTGGGCTTCATCCTTCTGATTTAGCTTTGAGGAAATCACCACCGGAAAAGTGTCTTCTTCAGGACCAAGGAACACATACTTTAAATCTTGAGGAAGTGGTTTCAGTTCCAACTGGGGAACTTCTTCCTCTGAAGATTTAAGCATGTCTGGTGGTGGTAGAGCTTCAAACTGGGGTTTCCATCTTACTCCCGCAAATTGTACTTCAAGTGGTAAAGATAAATCTGCAAAACAATCAAAAAAATCAAAGTCATCTTCATTGATATGATCAATTTTCTCATCAAGTAAAAATTCAGGTGTCTGAAAAATATAATAATCATCAGAGCATGGAGAAGTTGAGCAAATAAAATCTGTTGGTGTCAAACTCTCCACAGCATTCAGATCGCTTGTGTCATCAAAATGTGCTGGCATCTTGCAAGCGTTGAAAACGTTCAACTCAAGTGCCATGTTCCCAAAGGTAAGCTTCAAAACTCCACTTCTGCAATTGATCAATGCATTTGATGTAGCTAGAAATGGTCTTCCTAGGATGACAGGAGCTTGATAAATAGTGGAGACCGGTTGCTGCATGTCAAGAACCACAAAATCCACTGGGTAGTAGAATTTGTCCACCTGGACCAACACGTCCTCTACAATACCCCTCGGTACTTTAACGGATCTGTCAGCCAGCTGTAGCATGATGGAGGTCTTTTTCAGCTCACCCAATCCCAACTGCTCATATACTGAGAACGGTAGCAAGTTCACACTACTCCCCAAATCAAGTAAAGCTCTCCCAATGCGTGATTCACCAATTATAATGGAAATGTTGGGAGAGCCAGGATCTCCAAACTTCTGAGGAGTCTCGCTCAATATCAATGCACTAACTTGCTCCGTTAGGAAAGCTTTCTTCTTCACATTTAGCTTCCTCTTCACTGTGCACAAGTCCTTCAAAAATTTTGTATATGAAGGCACTTGTTGTATGGCATCCAAGAGTGGAATATTGATCTTCACTTGCTTGAAAATCTCTTGAATCTCCGTGTGATACTTGTTCTTTTGGCCAGCTGCCAATCTCTGAGGATAGGGAACCACAGGTTGGTATCCCTTACTAGTCTCAACATTTGCACTCACAGGCTTTTTCAGCTCTGGTCTCACTACCTCTGGTTCTTTCTCAACTTCATCAGTCTCTGTTACATCTTCAGGTGTAGGGCCAACTACCTGTGTGTCTATAGGCATCTCTGGTTGGGGAACTTCCTTCCCACTTCTCAAAGTAAGAACTGCCTTTGCTGTCTCAATAACATCCCCTGAGACATTATGCACTTGCTGTTGTTGCTGCCTGTACACTTGAGGATTAGGCTGAGGCTGTGCTGGAAATTTCCCTTTCTCTAGGGTGCTCAAGGTTGTACTCATCTTATTAATAGTGTCTCACAACTCATTTATGGCCGGAGTGTTCTGATTATTTGTGGTGGCCTGAATCTGCATGAATTGCTGAAGTGTATTGGCCATCTGAGCCATACTGTCATCTAGAGTCTTCTTTGCAGATGATGAAGGCTGTGAACTCTGTGCAGCTACATGAGGCTGAAATCCAGGAGGAGCTACATAAGGATAGCTCTGAGGATTCTGATATGGTGGATACTGGTGCTGAGGAGCACCCTGATTAAATGGCTGCTGCTGAGGTGGTGGGGACCGACCAGGCTGATCATTTCTCCATGAGAAATTTGGGTGATTCCTCCACCCCGGATTATATGTGTTGGAGAAAGGCTGATTTTGTGCTCTATTAACCCAGTTAGCTGATTGCATCTGCTCAGACCCACCTTTTTGAAATACTGGCATAATCGGGCAGTCTTGGGTCTTATGGGTTAAATCAGCACATATAGAACATGCCTCTACTACTTTCACAGCCTTCACTTTTTCCATTTCCATTACCTCTAGTCTTCTAGTCAATGCAGCTATTCGGGCCTGAACATCGGTGTCTTCTTTAAGCTCATATCTACCCCCTCCAGAAATAGCCCTCAGTGGCTGTGCTGCTAATGGAACTCGATCAGTACGAGTGTTCCACTGTTGTGCGCTCTCAGCAAGATAGTCAAAAAATGATAGAGCTTCATCAAGTTCCTTGCTGAAGAACTCCCCATTACACATTGTCTGAACAAACTGCTTGCATTCTGGAGTGAGACCAGTGTAAAAGTAGCTCACCAACCTCCAAGATTCAAAACCATGATGTGGACAGATGTTTATTAAATCCTTAAATTTTTCCCAACTGGCCTGGAAGGTCTCATCAGGTCTCTGACTGAACTGATTAATTTGCTCTTGCAAAAACTGAGTTCTTTGAAAAGGAAAAAATTTTTGTAAGAATTCACGCTGCATATCAGACCAACTAGAAATAGAATTAGGCCTCAAAGAATTAAACCAAATCTTCGCTTTATCCTTTAAAGAGAAAGGAAATAAACGAAGTCTAATGAATTCATCAGTAACAACCCTAGTGATAAAAGTAGTACAAGCAAACTCAAAATCTGTCAAGTGCTGGTAAGGACTCTCAGAATCCATCCCGTGGAACTGGGGTATCACTGACATCATGCCATACTTAATAGAGAAATTAGATGCATTTTCAGGTAAAACAATGCATGAAGGTGTAGTGGTGCGAGTGGGTGCAAATAATCCTTAAGAGTGCGTGGTGCAGGTGCAGCCATGTTTTCTTGTTCAATTTCAATTTCCTCACCTGACTCACTAATAGAAAAGACAGAAGAGTTATCTATCTCCAAACTGTGTGTACTACTCTCAACACTCGATGTGACTCTATGTAACCTATTTGAACTGTCCCTCACCCATGACATGAAACATCAGTTTAAAGAGCATAATAAAAATAACGAGTTTAAATTTAAGTTAAAATACTTTCCCCGACAACGGCGCCAAAAACTTGACTCACTCAAAAATGAATAGCACTAAAGCTATCTCAAGTGCAGGAGGATGTCGTATAATAATTAGGAATAAATTCCTAGATCTTCTCCTCAGGGAAAGTTACTTAGAAATCAAACTCGTTGAAAAAGGTGAAAAACTTCACAAAGAGAAAATAAAATGATGGTATGTGCAATGGATGGGAGAGGACACTAGTCTTGGACTAGATTCATAGTTTTGGATTTTGATTGTCGGATTGGAATGTAAAGGACTAATAGATTAAACTCAGAAATTGATAAAACTAAATTAAGAATTAAACTAAATTAGGAAGTAATTGACAAAACATGCACTGAAATTGAAAAGCCCCAAAATCAATGTTCTAGGGTTCATCATTATGTTCAAATCACAAATTCTCAAATTAAACCACCGTAATTGTAATCACCACTAAAATGAAAGTTTAACGAAACGATAAAAATAAATAACATGAATTGAATGAATAACAAATAAATTTCTCAAACGTCTAAATCAAAATTCTCTAAAATAATTCAGAAACTCAAAACTGAAATAAAATAGCAAGTAGGGAATTGAAAAGATCAAGCCAGTTGAATGGAGATGAAGATTCGAAGCGGTGGAGGAGGTTGAGCTGCAGTGGCAATTGGACCCCTCAAGGAGTTCTTCAATCTGCTGCAGTGTGAGTGAATGATCCAGTGGAAACTGTGTAGCTGCGTGAATGATCGATTGAATGAATCCTCCTCTTCGAATCTGAACGAAAATCAAAGGAAAAATGAATTCTAAGTATTTCTCTACTCAAAAAACCAAGTTTTCCAGCCCAAGAGTCGTCCTAAGATGTAAAAAAAACATATATATACTCTGACGGCGGAATGAACCCTGATCTGTAAAAATGCGATATTCGCTCGAGCGGAGTGTCGAGCGAACATCGAGCGTTCGACTCTGCCTAAGTTCGCTCGAGCGGCCAAATGCCTCCGCTTGAGCGATCTCTTTTCCCGCATCTCGCTCGAGCCCACTGTAGAGCGGAAGTCGAGCATTTGAATCTGCCTGACTTCGCTCGAGCGGCGGCTTCTGGCCGCTCGAGCGAAATGTACCATAATCCATATTAATTGGCAGTTGATAAAATTAGAGCAGAAATTCATGCTTTTAATCAATTAAAATCACAATTTTGATTTATTCATTTTTCCATATAAAACCAATGATAAAGTAATGAAAGAATTAATATATATTGGTTCCAAAAGCATTAAAAATGCAATAATTCAACTCAATCATTGCGCCATGTAAATGGAATCCCATTGAACTTTAAGTCCCTCAACTCACAATCAGTAAGCAAGTTTCGAAAGTCCCTCATAAGGCCTTCACTTCTATCCCTTCGTCCACATTGCTCATTACTATCCAATATTTCATTGAAGTCACCAAAGACAAGCCATGGGGTTCCATCCCTTTGATTTATAGTTCTAATTAAGTTCCATATGGCCATCTTATGAGCAGAATCAGGATGACCACACACCCCAATAATGTGTCACTCATTGTTATTTGTACCATTGATAATTAAGGCATTTATGTGGTGTTTTGAGTAGCTTAACACAGAAACCTTAAAATCCTATTTCCATATCACAGCAATGCCACCACTTCTACCCTCACAATCCACTGCAATACAATTAGAGAACCCCAAATGAAACTTTTTCTTAGTCATCACTTTTGTAGACAGTTTTGTCTCTTGAAGGAATAAAACTTCAGGACCTTCTTTCAAAATTAAATTTCGAAAAGTTCCCAAGCCCACGTGAATTCTAGCTTAAGTTTTCATGATGTTCGGCGGGGCTGGATACTAGCCTCCACCGATATGTCATTATGTTCTATCAAAGAGGGAACCTCAGAACCAGTGTAACTCTTCTTTGAAATTCTCATGACTTCCTCATCTTCCCCAACAGATGTTCTTTTCCTTCTATTATTCTTTCTCCCCATACTGTTCTCTCCATTCTCCACTTGTGCTACCCTCCTTTTACTCCATCTCTACCTCTTCTCACCATTTAACTCAGTTTGAGTCACTTGGTTCATAATAGTTTTTTCCTTCCTTTGTATTTCAAACACTGCATCCTGGTCCACATTCGGAGTATCTAGTGCTTCATTCAAAATAGGATTCTCAACTATTTTCCTTATATAACTTCCTAGCTACACCAATAAACTCCTATGTTTCCATTCCTGATTTAAATCCCTCCATTTCCATTGCACCATTATAACTAGCTTGATTCTTGAGTTCCAACTTATTATTACTTTCATGATTCATGTCCATTTCTAAATAAGGTTTTTTAGAAACAGCCGTTACAACCTGTCCCTCTTCATTTAATTGTTTTATTCCTTGCATCTCCGGCTGCGTTGATGGAGGAGCTTGCTCCGATGATTGTTTTTTACCTCTAGTTGCACCACCTCGACCACCTGCAAGTCCTGCACCCAGCCATTGCTCACAAGGAAATTCAAAAGCTAAACATCCTTCATTTATACCTTTCCATTGCTCACAATCTTTGTGTCAATGTCCCAAACATCCACATTGATAGCATAGATCAAGCAATTGTTCATACGTGAATCACACCCAGCATGCATGGTTCGATCCAATCATGATTTTCTTCCTTTGCAACAAAGGTTTAGAGACATCAAGATTAACTTGGACACACATATATTCACCCCATGCCAATTTATCTTCCTCCAAATCTATATCAACCACCTCTCCCAATGCATTGCCAACCAGTTTCCCCACACAAGAATTTCTTGCCATAAGTGGAAAGTCATGGATTCTTACCTAGAACATTGCTTTTAGAAATTGAATGTAGTGGACTTTCTACCTGCCATCGAATTCCCGCATTAAGAGAAGTTTTTTATCCAATGACCATGGTCCTTCACGCAAGACATGATATTTGTCTTGTAAATCTGCAAATTCCACCAAAATTAGACTTTGATCCAAATCATGAAATTTTACTCCATGAATTGGTCGCCATATTTTCTTCATTGTTTGTTTAAACATCTCTTTGTGGTAATATTTATCTGTAAACAACTTCATAATAACACACTGAACTCTTTTAGAATAAAAATATTATAAAGTTAAAATATTGTTAGAATTTAATTTTTTAATACAGTATTTTTTAATACAATATTTTTTTAGATTTGAAAAAATTGAATTATTTTTTAATAAAAATTTGTAAAAATTTAATTAGATAAAAAAATTAAAAATTAAAAATTAAAAAATACGTATTTAAAAGATATTGGCTGGTTTGATTAACAAAAATTAAACTATCTATCTCATTTCATCTCATTATTATAATTTTTAAAAATTTTCATATAAAATCTAATAAATAATTTAATTTTTTTAAAATTCTAAAATAAAATTAATATTATAATAATATTTTATTTAATTTTTAATAAAATATCTCACTTTATCTGTTCTTTTGAACATAATGACGAAAACATGTATTAAATGTTGAGATTGATTCAGATAGAAAAGCGCGAACTTGTTCGGTACCTATGAAAAATAAAATAAAATATGGTTTTTTCTTCCCTCCTTTTCAAAAACCCAAAATGTCCCTTGTTCTCCTCAGAAGTCACTTTGGCACCCTTCCGCTTTCTACAGGTTTTGGGCGAACCAGATCATTCAGCAGCATGTCCAATCCCAAAACAAGATCATCTTTCAAACTCCTCCAGTCCCAATGCGAAACCCCCGCTTCAGAGCCAAACCCAGGTCATTGTGAATTCTGATAATAATGAAAAATCTCGTACCATCACCAAAAAAAAAAAAAAACAAAAAAAACTTTGCCTCTCTTACAACATTTATACTGTTCCAATAAGAATCTTATTCCCATTGTACTGCTATTTTTTCGTTTTTTCTGGGGGATATTGCAGGCTCTGAATCTTCCAATGGCGGTTCGGTATCAGAACTTCGTGTTTTTGTGAGGAAGAAGAGAGGGAGAAAGATTATAGAGACTCAAGAAACGAAGTATGAAGCAGAACCTCTTGACCAAAAAGTAAGAATATTAGTTCTTTATTAAATTCTGAAACTTTTTTTAATTGTTTTTTATTTGATCCAGCATTTAGGTGATTTGAGTAGCCTCTATTTCTCGCACATGACAAAAACAATGAGCTATTTAAATTTATATGATTTGTTTATTTTTATTTAATCATTCTAAACCTGCCACAAATTATGATTGCCTTAAATTTATTTCTGCTTTGTCAGTTCAGAAATTGGTGTGCAATTAAACTTATATATATTGCTTAAGACTTTGTCTATAAAATCATTTGAACGCATGGAGCATACTTTCATTGCTTCGCAGAAATTCATTACAATCTTTGTGGCTTCGCAGCTAGAGTTTTTCTTGGCTATTTTGCTGGGCACTGAGGTCCACTGTAGCTTGTTCTATTACTGGGTTTTCAACTTCTATTAACTCGTTCAAGTGTGTCGAAATTATTAACCATTTTGTGGAATAAATTATGTATGATAAAACCCAATATTTAGCTTTAAGTCCTGCTTAATGGTTACAATTTTTTTAATTAATCCATAAAGAAGAATTGTTTATCATGATCATCTTTTTCTATGCAGCAACGTGGCCCACCTGAAATCGAAGAATTTGGGTACAAACAAGTGAATGGATCTTTTCAGTCAAGCAACGCCTCCTTTGCCAATGGTCTCTTAAGATTTGCGATGTCGAGTAGCATATAATACATAAGATGTTTTATGCTGTTGTGGGTCCTGCTTACCAATGATGAGAAATGTTTTAGGTTATTACAGTTCACATGCATCTTTTGAAGACACTTATCAAACAGAAAAACATGCATTTATTCAAACCTATTGTACATTTTTGGCATATAATACTGAAATGGGTGATTTCATCTCGCATAGCCTATATCTGTCTTTGAGTCATTTTTCTAGTACACTACAGCAGTGGAAAAATTTTCTGAGCAAGCCACTATTTGAATCTTTTATCTGTGATCGGGTACCTCTGAATAGTAAGATCATTGTATTCAGCATACTTTTAACAATAAGAAAAACTGAATTGACTTTTGAAAGTTGTTTGATGACCGGCTGTTTAGTTACATGATTAACATTCAACTGCTTAGCTGTTTGTTTGATGATCTGCTGTTTAGTCCCTACAGGTGAACCACCTCCAAATTGGGAAAAAGTCCTTGAAGGAATTCGCAAAATGAGGTCTGCTGAGGATGCACCAGTGGACACAATGGGATGTGAGAAAGCTGGCAATTCTCTTCCTCCTAAGGTAAGATTCTCTGTTGTCTGGCAATGGGTATAGTTAATGACAAAGCATACCTTAAATTATTATCATATCACTTTATCAGCAGTTGAGACTTTCTCTAACAATGAGATCAAATCTTCAACTTCATATTACAGAGGCCCAGAAATTTACAAAACGCCTTTGAAGTTCATATGTTCTGGGCTTGGAATGGGAAGAGAAAACTATGGTAATAAGTCCAAAAAAAAAAAAAAAAAAGGAAAAAGGAAAAAGGAGAAGCCAAAGAAATTAAAGTAATTGCTACATAATTCGTTTTTAGTAATTTTGCGATAATCATAATTCATTGTATTATGTTTGTATTTTCCTGGGAAGGGTGTACTTAGGAGCCGTGTTGGGCTTTAGGAAAACCTGTTGAGGTTCAAATGCAGAGGTTCAAAAGCATTGGACTGGAAGGTGGTGACTCACACCATTAAGTAGGCAAGATGAACTTAGCATGCTTTAGCCTTTAAGACTCTATGAGATGCTGGGAGCTGTAATGAGTTTTGAGCATTGAATGGTCCTTTGGATTGAGTGCCAAGATCTGCAGATTTGTGGCAGGTATTCTGCTGCAAGAGGGGTAAATTTAGGTTAAGAAGAAATTATGTTTAATTTCATTTTGAGGAAATTTTATTTGACACCTCTTTTCAAATATTTTTTGACAAAATGATTACTTAATTTCCTTCAAGAAAACTTCATTTTGAAGAAGTGATATTTAAGTCATTTGGTCTAGTCTATGTGATGACCAAGCAAGACATTATTTGAACTCACAGTATATGAAAACTAAAATTTCTACGAGTGATTTGTACTTTTTTATATAGACCTCCACGTCTCTAAAATTAAAGTTAGGAGTAATGCTATATATAGTCATGGCTTGTGCAAGCATCATGCACTTCTTTAGAAAAAGAGTGGGGTCCACTATTAAAAAATTAATATTTTTATATGAATCTCATATTTATTTATTTTTTTCAAAAGGAGTGCATAGCACTTTCTCACTCTATGACTACAAATATCATTTCTTTATTGTTAGTTGCATAAACTTTAACTAGGTTTTTACTATTTTGCAAAAGGTCATAGGTTTTCACTCTTCGCACAATTAATTTATGGGAAAAGATGATAAAACCTCGCCATCATCCTCCACCCAAACCCTAAGCCACCTTGCCATTGCCACAAACAAGATCGACGGGCCCAGGCAACTCCTCTGTGGGCAGTCTGGCGTCGGTCCTCCCTTCGATGACTTGGAGTGTCTCAGGATTCTCTCTAGATTCTCGGTGACGTTAAGGAGATCTCTCAGAGGTGATATCGACCGTCAAACCTATGCCTCCGCCATTGTCACAAACAAGACCGATGGGCTCCGGCAACTCTTGAGGGAATTCCGGCATTAGTCCTCCCTCCGGTGACCAGGATTTTCCACTTCTTTGGTTCATCGGCACATATCTAAGTAAGTTTTCTCGTATAACATCTTAGATCTGCTTTCTATTCCCGTATAACATCTTTTCTCCTTGAGATGAAGAAGCGAGATGATCTTGGGAGATGATCTTGTGATTTGGGATTAGAGGATGACGACGATGCACGATGCGGATTCGTCTCAGAGAGATGGTGAGAGGTGGTTGAAGGTGGAATAAAAAACTTTTGTTTTTACAAAAGAGGGAGGAAATAGTTTTCGCATCTCTGAACGTAGTAAAAGGATGGCTAAGTTCATGTGTCTATGTGGGACGACAACTTCATGGGTGGCTAAGGGGTTAGAGGATTGTTTAGAACTCATATGTTATGAGGGATTCTTCAGGGAGCTAAGGATGGGTAATGGAGTTCTCATCATTCAACATCATATTAACGCAAGGGGCAGTTTTATGCAACTCTCAGATTACCAGAGTGGAAGGAGGAAAGGTTTGTTAGTGATCCCGGAAGGCGCAAATGACATCAGATGGAAAGGTTTTCTGCATTCCATTCGAAGCGGCACTGGATCCAAAGTTGCTATTCTAAAACATGCAAATAGAAGGGAGTTTGTTGATGGAAAAACAGTGGGAAGGCCTCCCTTGGTCAAAGGTGCCTCGTACGCCTCGGTATTGGGGGCACTAGCGGGTAGTCCGACTGAGAATAGCTTTGCAGGAAGGAAAAAGTAAAGCACTTGTAAGAGACAAAGGCTGTCAGGTGAGATTGGGAGAAGTGGAAGGTAAGCACCATGTGTTGTAGGGTGGAATGGCTAGCTCTGTCAGGTGTTTGGGGTTGGGAGAAGTGAAGAGGGTCTTGGGCTATCAGAGCTCAATTAATGGGAGTTATGGATTATGTGAGAGATCTTATGATTAAAGTGGATAAGGGGCTAGACTTGATCGTGGGTTTGGGTGGTGGGTTGAAAAGGGATGAGGGGGGGTGGGGGGTAGATCCTGTCAGTTTTAGTCTCAATACCCTTTCTCTGCCCTCTCTTTCATTTATATAGAAATTACATATACATAGGATGCTCAAGTATGTCAACAATTTACAACCGTCGGCTACCTAATTTATGACTAATTCTACCTAATTTACAACCACAAAACTAATCCCATAATTCTCTCCGTAATTATCTCGTAACACCCCCCCTCAAATTGATACTTGTTGATCTACCAGCATCAATTTGTCAACCAAGAACTAATGTCGGTGCCGAGAAAGGGCTTTCGTAAATATGTCTGCAGTTTGACATTCGGTGGAGATGTGAGGAAGAGTAATAACATGTTTGTCAAATGATTCACGGATGGAATGACAATCGACTTCAATATGTTTCGTACGTTCATGGAATACATGATTAGCAGCAATTTGAATAGCACTGGTATTATCAGCATGAAGGGGAGTGGAATGCAGTTGAGGAAAACCAAGTTCTCCTAATAACCGACGAAGCCAAGTGATCTCTGAGCATGCTGAAGACATAGCACGATATTCTGACTCAGTAGAGGACTTGGAAACTCTATCTTGCTTTTTACTCTTCCAAGAAATAAGTGCATTCCCTAAAAACATGCACCAGCCAGTAACAGAGCGACGCGTATTTGCATAGCCGGCCCAGTCAGCATCACTATACCCTACTAACTGTAAGGAAGAGTCTTTAGGAAAGAACAACCCGCGTGTAGGGGTTCCCTTCAGATAGCGGATAATCGGCGGACAGTAGCTAAATGAAGATGTCGTGGAGCATGCATAAATTGACTAACTTGCTGCACAGCAAAAGAAATGTCAGGACGAGTAATCGTCAAGTAGTTCAAACTCCCAACAAGTTGTCGATATAAGGATGGATCTGATAAGAGCTCGCCTTCCTCTTGACGAAACTTAAGATTGACTTCTAGGGGAGTAAGAACAGAGTTACCCGATTGGAGACCAGCTAGTGAAATCACTTCCTGTTTGTATTTGTGCTGGTGTAACAATGTACCAGTCGGAGTAAGCAGCACCTCAAGACCAATAAAGTACTGCAAAGGACCAAGATCTTTCATGTGAAAAGAGGCATGGAAATGCTGTTGCAATTGCTCAATTAACTCATTATTAGAGCCAGTAATTACAATGTCATCAACATATACTAGAAGTAATACAATTCCTGCAGATGTCTTGCGCAGAAAGAGAGAGGAATCAAACTGACTCTGAGTAAAAGGAAAAGCAAGCAGGGTAGAACGAAATTTATCAAACCATGCACGTGGAGCCTGTTTTAGTCCATACAAGGATCAGCGTAGTCGACAAACCTCGGAGAAAGGTGTAGCAAACATGCTAGGAGGTGGAGACATATAGATTTCTTCCTTCAAGTCCCCATGCAGAAAAGCATTCTTCACATCCATCTGCCGAAGAGATCATCCCTGCAACGCAGCAAATGCCAAAATAGTTCTCACAATAGTCATTTTGGCAACAGGTGCAAAGGTCTCGTCATAATCAATACCATACTCTTGTCGATTCCCAAGAACCACGAGACGGGCCTTATATCTGTCTAATGACCCATCAGACCGAAACTTGACTGAGTACACCCACTTACAACCAATAGGTTTGACACCAGATGGACAAGTCACAAGATCCCAAGTGTGATTTTCTTGAAGAGCTTGGATTTCTTCTTGCATGGCCTGTTGCCAACATGCTTGGGTGGCTACCTGGGTATATGAGTAAGGAACATAAATAGTGTCAAGAGTGGCAGTAAGTGAAGTAGGTGGAAAACCATACCTATCCGGTGCATGTATATCCCGGGTGGAGCGCCGGAGTAGAGGAACCGCAGAATCAGATGACGGACCAATATCTAGAAGGGGCATTGAAGTAGAGGAAGGACGTCGATGATAGACCAAACCTGGTTTAAATTGCTTAATAGAAGAAGACACATCATCAAAATCAGGAAGAAGAGTGATAGTAGGATCAGAAACAACCAAGACTGAAAGAAATATTGATTCTCAAAGAAAATCACATTTTGCGAGATTTGGAATTTGTTTGCCTGAGTATCATAACAAACAAATCCTTTCTGAGTAGGACTATATCCCATAAAGGCACACGTGACAGACTGTGCAGCAAGTTTGTGACGCTCAACAGGTGGTAGATGAACAAAACAAACACACCCAAAAGTATGAATGGATTGATACTAAGGAGATATGCCAAATAAGCGAAAATAGGGTGAATCAAAATCTAGAGTGGCAGTAGGCAAACGATTGATTAAATAGACAGCAGTAGATAGAGCTTCTACCCAGAACTTAGAAGGTACAGAAGAATCAATCAACAAAGTACGGACAACATCTAAAAGATGACGATTCTTACGCTCAGCGATTCCATTTTGTTGATGAGTATAAGGACAAGAACGTTGGGAAATGATCCCCTTTTCTTGAAGAAAATTTTGAAAAAAATAAGACGTACTCCCCTCCTGAGTCGGAGCGTAAAATTTTGATACACTTATTAAACTGTGTCTTGACAAGCACAACAAATTTTTGAAAAACAGAAAATACATCAGCTTTAGAACGGAGAAAATATATCCAGGTGAATCGACTATAATAATCGATAAACGTCACAAAATAACGATACTGACCATGAGAAATAACAGGACTCACACCCCAAACGTCAGTATGCACAATCTCAAAACAGTGAGAAGCATGACTACCATGTGCAGGAAAAGGTAAAGTTTTACTTTTACCAAGACAACAAGTGGCACACTCAAAAGATACAAGAGAAGAATAATATGAGTCTTTATTACCCAAAAAACCATGTCTCAGAAGATGAGTCAATACAACAGAATTAGGATGACCTAATTTCTTATGCTAGATTTCATGAGTATTGGCAGTAGCCATACAAGCAAGAGAAACATTATTAGGAGTAGAAAATTGTAAGGGAAACAAACGTCCTACTTTAGGCCCCTTCGCGATCACCGTCCCCGACACCTGATCCTGCACAAGACAACCACCACGAGAAAAATGAACATCACAATTATTATCTACCAATTGTCCAACAGAGATTAAATTGGTAGATAAGCCAGGAGAGATAAAAACATCTCGAAATGAAGCGCCCAAATTACCAACAGCAGTAATAGGAAGAGTACTGCCATAAGCGATTTGAATATTTTGCGTGCCACTATACTTACGAACACCATGGAGACTTGTCATATTACCAGTCATATGATTAGAAGCGCCCGAATCAACAATCCAAGAAGTTGAGTTAGTGCTCGTACCTTGCATGCCTAAGGTCGTAAAAGCAGACACAATCATCTGTTGCTGGTGTAAGAACAGATGAATCACAGCTTACAGTAGAAGGCACAGAAGAAGAAGCAGAGGACTGAACATCAGCCTGAAAAGCTTGGGATTGGCGGTTCTGAGGCCGTATTCGATAGTCTTTGATGATATGGCCCTCTTTCTTGCAGTAATTACAAACTTTCTTTGGACAATTGCGAGCAATATGACCAAATTCCTTGCAATTGAAACATTGTAACTTGTTCCTCCCTCTCCCGTGTGCTGCATAGGCCACATTTACAGTCTCGGAAAAGACATTCTCAGAAGTCATACTTATCTGAGTGGATAGCCGTTGTTCTTCACGCAATAAGTCTCCCAAACAAATGTCCAAAGAAGGAACTGGATCACGGTTCAATAAACCAGCTAGAACAGGCTCAAATTCGGGTCGAAGTTTCATTAAAAACTGATCGCGTTGACTTTCAGCATGAACTGCTTGAAGAGCCGCGAGGGCCGCAGTAGGAACCTTTGCATGAGCAATGGTAGAATACTTGCTCCAAAGGTTAATAAAACCGGAATAAAATTGTGCGATAGGTAAATTGCCTTGACTATAATTACTAATTTCCAACTCTAATTGAAACTTTCGAGCACTATGATCTTGGTGGTAAATACGATGAAGATAATCCCACATAGCCTGAGCCATAGTAAATCAGCGAAGATTGGTCACAAGGTGAGACTCAATGGTCCCCAATAGCCAAGAGATTACCTTGGCATCCTTGATCTCCCATTGAGCAAATTCTTTTTCATCAGTAGGAATCTTTGCAGAATTATCAATATGATTTGATAATTCTTTTCCTTTCAAAAAAATCTTAAATTGAAATTCCCATGTAGGAAAATTTTTGCTAGTAAATCGTACAATAGTATTTTCAATAGACATTATGAAAGTCTATGAACAAAATAATAACCCAATAAGAGAGGCCCAACCACGTATTGCAACACAAGGTTTCCAAAATGATAATAGGAATATCAATTGGGCCAACACAAAATGATCCACTCAAAATTAGCCCACGGAAAGAATAATAATAAAAACTCACGGCAAGAAGCTCTTCACTATTGGGCTTATATGTATTTTATTTGCTCTCCTATTGAGCAAAAGAGACTCACGGCCCACAAAAAAAATGAAAGGACCCACAAGAGAGAAAAGTGTTGTCCACGGAATGGAAACTTGAAACTGCTTCTTGAGAGAAAAGAAACCTGAAGATGCCGTAAACAATGACAGAAAAGAAATAAAACACGGCACGACCAAAAAAGGATATGACCCAGAAAGAAAACACTGCCGATAGCCACACAGAGGTGGTCGACCACCACCCAGATGTACACAGAACCTTCCTGTGGCCTCAAAGCCACCCACAAATGCTGTCAACCACCACAGGAAATGTCTATTGTTGCAGAAACATCACCTGCAGCTGCCGACAGCCACTAAGAGGACAAACCCACAAGAAACTCAGAAACTAGTTGTACACAGAACCTGCCGGTGGCCTCAAAGCCACCCACAAATGCTGTCAACCACCACAGGAAATGTCTATTGTTGCAGAAACATCACCTGCAGCTGCCGACAGCCACTTAATAGGACAAACCCACAAGAAACTCAAAAAACTCACCACCGTGTGAGAACAGAAAATTATTGTCGCAACTCAGAAATTCTGAAGTATCAAGACCACAGAGAAATGATAATAAGAATAGAGGCTCTGATACCATGTCAGTTTTGGTCTCAATACCCTTTCTCTGCCCTCTCTTTCATTTATATAGAAATTACATATACATAGGATGCTCAAGTATGTCAACAATTTACAGCCGTCGGCTACCTAATTTACGACTAATTCTACCTAATTTACAACCACAAAACTAATCCCATAATTCTCTCCGTAATTATCTCGTAACAGATCCTACAGGTTTGAAGGTGTCAAGTGTGCCGGCGTAGGGCATTTCAATGCAATTATAGATAGGGTTGTCAGATGCCAGTATCACTCAGGACATCGGCAGTTTGTCCTCTAACCGCCCTTAGTCACCAGTTTTTTTTTTTTAAATAAATGAACAGTCAGGGTCACATGTCCAATAGTGGCCCCTATCCCAATTTTATTAAAAAGACCTTTGCTTATGGCAGAGGAAAACCCTGAAAACATCATTACACTTGGGGTTTACAAGAATAAAAAATAAAATTCCCAAGCCCAAGTGTACAATCTTTACTAATATGACCTCGCTGAGGTGGAGGAACTACCTCACCCTCAACAAACAAATAAACAATGACTCAATAACATAAATAAGGAAGTCCCCAACGATCCGTGCGCAATAGTCACCGAAGTCTCCCTGGTCCAATTTCTGATCCAGCAAATTGTGGACTATTATTTTGTGCTCCCTCCTTGGCTAAAAAATCAGCAACCATATTTCCTTCCCTATAGATATGACAGATGCTGCAATGAAGAGCGCGAAACAGCATTTTAATTTCTTCCCAAAAATCCCACATATACCCAAAATTACAAACCCTAGTTTTAATCCATCCCACCACCACGGCTGAATCAGATTTCACCATTAAATTGTTCAGTCCAAGTTGATATGTTAGTCTCAACCCATCTAGTAGAGCACGTCCTTTTGCAACCGTATTGGTCGAGGCCCTATAAAACTTTGCAAAACCTGCACGCCAATCCGCAAATACATCTTCTATTCTCGTTGCACAACGTGAACACCACAACGCACTTGTAATTACTATTGGCAATATACCACGACACATCCTTGCTTGTGATGTCGAAGATGCTCTAGCCCACCAAAGATTTAAAGAACCCTGCCATGAACGTACTTGAGGAAGCTGAGTCCCACACACAGTGCAAAATAGTCCCATACTCTAGATGCCACATTACCTTCGCATAGCACATGATTGATTGTTTCTATCTCTGTATCCACACAGCACTTACATTTGGATACTAAAGGAATCCCCAGTTTACTAATTTCCTCATCCACTGGTAATGCTTCAATGCTTCATTTTGAGCTCGCCAACAAATGAAAGACATTTTTTTGGGAACTTGTTTATGCCATAACCATTTTCTCCAATGGCAAAAATTACCCTGTTTTCGGATTAACTACCAGGCTGACTTTGTGTTGAAGATACCATCTGAAGTTGGCTGCCAAATTTGTGCATCTTCTCCCTCTCGCACCCTGCCATGCCATGCTAAAATTTTTTCCACCCAGTCTTCCAAAACCAGCATTCTCAACCTCGTTACATCCCACCCCATTGGACTTAAGAGTTCACACACTTGCACTCGTGGATCACCCACCACTTCTTGAGTTTCAGCAATAGCACCCTCTCCCATCCAATTCTCATACCAGAAATTAATCTCCCCATGTCGAACTAGAATTTTTGAATTCCTGATAACAAGCGACATCACTTTTATCACACCTCTCCAAAATCTTGAGCCTCGACAGCTATTTATTGCCCACGCCGGATGATTATTCCCCACATATTTTGTCTTAAAAAAACTTGCCCAGAGAGAATTACCCATAAGTAATTTCCATGCGAATTTCATAAACAAAGAAGTTTGCACTTTTGAGAGATCTCTAATTCTCAATCCACCTTCTTCCACTGGTAAACAAATTTTCTTCCAAGCCACCAGTTTTCTCTTTTTTCTATCTTCCCCAGAACTCCAAAGAAAGATGGATAAAATAGAATTAAGAGCTTTAAAAAATCACTTTGGAAAATTCATCACTGATAAAATATGGATGGGCATACTAGATAAAACATGCTTGATTAGAGTAATTTTGCTCCTGAAAGATAAAATTTTACTCTTCCAACCCGCTAACTTTTAACTTTTTCTGAATTTTCATAATCAACAAATCAAAAAGCCGAATAGTCACTCGTCCAACATGCAATGCCACCTCCAAATAGGTACAAGGCCAATGACCCCCCACAAAACCCGTGTGCCGCAACACCTCTAACTTCCTACAAAAAGGAAATTTCAAGGAAAAAAATATAGATGATTTAGTAGGACTAACCAATTGGCCCGAAATGACTTCATACGCATGCAGCGTATGCAACTGGCGGATGGGCTTTTTCCGCCCATTTGAAAAAATAAAGACATCATCGGCATAAAACAAATGACTGATCAATGTACCCCCATGAGCAATAAACGGCTTCACCCTTCCGCTATGGAAATCTTCTCGAATCATCCGGGATAACAATTCTTGGGATAAAAAAAAAGATATGGAGATAACGGGTCCCCTTGACGAAGTCCCCGTGAAGGCTTGAAAAAATCTTTTGTCGCTCAATTCAACATAATTGAACACAATGGAGAAGAAATACAATTGAAGATAAGACCTCTCCATTTTTCCGAGAAACCCAACCGTCGCAACACCTCCATCAAGAACTTCCAACTTACCCAATCATAGGCCTTTGCCATATCAATTTTAATCATAATGTTTCCTCCCCTAACTTTCTTATGAATGCCTTGAATAATTTCTTGAGCAATAGCAATGTTGTCGAAAATACTACGCCTCTTGAGAAATGCAACTTGCTCCTCCGAAATAATCTTACCCATACTCGGCGTCAATCTTGCTACCATAATTTTTGCCAAAATTTTGTATACCACAGAACACAAACTAATTGGCCGAAATTTAGAGAAACTATTGGGTTCATCTACCTTTGGAACCAACACAATATTTGTGGCACTGAAGAAAGTGGATAAAGGCTTCCCCTCAAAAAATTCAATAGCCATCTTTAGCAAATCATTTTTGATAATATCCCAAGCATTCTGAAAAAAACTTGCCGAGAAATCATCCGGGCCAGGACTACTATCTTGTGGAATAGACCAAAGAGCTTCCTTCACCTCTTCCATCGAAGGACTTGCACACAAGGCTGTATTTTCTTCATCCGAAATAATAGGCACCAACAAATTCATACCTGGACCCTCCACTTCCACAGGCTGCGTCGATAACAGATTTTGAGAAAACTCTACCGCACCCTCATGAACTGCATCAGGTGACTCCAGTGAATTCCCATCTTCAAGCTCCATGTGTTCCACCCATTTATTCTTCTTCTTGCACTGCATTGAAGCATAAAAAAATGCAGTATTCAAATCACCTTCAGACAACCATTTTGACCTTGATTTCTGACGACCAATAATCTCTTCTCTATGCAAACAAAGAAGATACTTTTGCTTGCAGGTCAATAATGCCATTTCAGCCTCTTGGGAGTAGTTTGTAATCACCGTGCCTTCCAAACCAACTAGTTCTGCTTCTACCATTTGTATTTCCGATTCCACCCTACCGAAAACCTCTCTATTCCATTTTTTCAACAATTGTTTTAACTTCTTTAGTTTCATACTCATCTGAACCATAGGGCATCCAGGAACAACCTGCATCCAACATTCCCTAACAACATTTAGAAAATTTTCATGGGTACACCACATTCTTTGAAATCGAAAAGGCCAAGCTCCACTTCTACGGACAGACCCCAGCTGAACAACCATTGGGCAATGGTCCGAAGAAGTTCTAGTTAAATATTCCATCCGTCCATCCCCTAGCCCCCATTACACCAAGAGAACCGCTGTCCACTGGTAAATCTAGTAAACCACACTCTTGAATACAATTGTTAAACTCCCGAATAGCAAGCAATGATCGAAAAACACCACCAATTTTTTCAGTTTCTGAGCAAATTATATTGAAATCACCGCCAAGGAACCATGGACACCCGTCCACCTCTGCATCACAAAGATATTGCCATAATATTCCATGTTGCCATTGAAAGCAACTCGCATAGACAAACGTGGCAAACACCCTATCATTTCCATAAGAAAACCATCCTGATACAGCTTGATCCATTGCCGAAATCAACTGAAAATCAATCCTATCCACCCAAAATAACCAGATTTTCCCACCAGCATCTATATTATGACAAAAATTTGGAAGATGAAGCCATCTTGCCCAACGAGGACATTTATTAGCCGAAAGAAAAAGTTCTAATAATGCAACCACCAAAGGGCAGTGTTTATTCAAAATATGTCGCAATCTAGCTTTCGATGAATGAATACCTCTAATATTCCATGTAAGAATATACATAATTAATAAGGCTTATTAGAACGTGTTGTCCTCTCCAGAACAACAGAAGTTTGTTTCTTTTTCACGCCCCGAAGGAATTTAATCGGAACGTCACACTCACTACCCGATTCATAACATTTGGCTGCCAATTCTTCAATCTCCTCCTCATCTTCTTTTTTAGATAACAAATGAACATTTCGTTGTTCGAATGCCATCATCCTCTCATCCCCATCAACCGCCGTATCCGACACTCTACATAATTCAAATTCCAATGCTTCATCAATAATTTTCAAAGAGCTTCTCTGACTAAGAAAACGATCGAAAATCTCTACAGAATCATCCTACCCTGTTATTTTCTCCGACTGTCCAAACCAGCTTTCCGAATTATGTTGCAAATCCGTCGAAGATCCGATGTGTTTCCTCTCAGCTAGCTCATCATTATTTGAACCTCCCTGCTCCACCGACTCCCTTCTTTCCATCAACTCCCTTCTTTCCATCTTATGCCTCTTGAGGGAGCAATAGGGTCTGACAAAGTGGCACAGAAATGATCGTCGGGGGGTGGAGCACCTACAAGAAATGCCCTTGTCGATGGAACGATGACACCTATGCCGGAGGTGAAGGAATCTTTAATGGTGACAGTAACATTGAACAACAACAATATAGCTGTTGAAGAGGTTCAGGATTTGAATGCAAGATATGGTGGGGGGGAAATTATAGGTTTGTCGTTGGTGCCTTGTGAGGAGGAATATCTACTATCGTGAGTGCAGTTGGGAACTGTGTTTGGGGATAATGTTGTTCCCCTGGTTTCTCTTCCTCCAATAAACAATATAGCGGTTCAGCATATTGTGGGACTTTCATATGGAGGATGTGAAGACCAATCATTGCGATTGAGCCGGGTCACTCGCTTGAAACCAAATCAAGTTTTAAGAAAAGTAGGGAGTTAAAGCGTCGTTTTTGGGCAATCAATTACGACGCTAAGGGAGGTAAAGTATTCTCATAATACTTCATTACTATTTATTATTTTATCATTATTTTTTTACTTACTTTCTATTATTTTGTAATTCTATTCACTACTATTCAATACTTTTTCATTATTTTTTTATTACTATTTACAGAGTATCTAAGATCACCTCACTATACAAACACAACCTAAAGGGAGGGCTTTATGAAGACATCCTCGTAGAGGGAGTTTTCGGTGGAGTATTAGTCTTGCGGGAAACAAGGGGTTGGGGATGGGGAGGTGTGTTCTATTCCAATTCGGGCTTGGTGTATTTCGGATAGATTTCTAATTTTCATGGGCTTTTTGGGTCATTAGGAGCTCTCTAGTATGGGCTAGGTGTTTTCTGTTATACCTATAGTGTATTTGGTTACTCTTATTGACATATATAAAATTTTTACTTATTAAAAAAAAAAAAAAAACTATGGGTAAAAACCTCACAAATACCAGATAATTTTTAATTGCATGAAAATCTGTGTAACTGTTTGCAAAACAGTAAAAAACTAGGTATTGATTCTGTAATGAACCCCCAGAATTAATCTGAAACAAGCATGAGCTGATTTTGGACCAGTAGTGAAATGGTCTTTGATGGGCCCCATTTTGCATTGGCTTAGCAGGCTGCATCACCCTAGTACATATATTCTTATTCCAACGTCAGTGCTGTGTTATTCCATAGACTTTCTATTTGATGCATGAGATAGGTTAATTATTCATATTTTGTCTTTATCAGGAAAGAAGATTTGCTGTCTTAGTATCTTCGCTCCTGTCAAGTCAAACCAAGGATAACGTTACTCATGGCAAGTACTTCCACCCTTGAAGTTTATTGGCATTGGCAGATGTGTTTTAATAGCCTGTTTTGAAATGAAGGCAGTTGACTATTTTTGTTACTTTTCAATCCTGAGTGTAAAACAATCGTACAATTACACACACTAGGATCAACTGATGAGCTTTCCTTTTAAGGAGCTAACAATGCAAGGAAGACCACCTCACCTCAGAGTGACAAGTTATGATGACAGAAGGGATATTATCTCAGTACACAGGATACAATAATGGGGCCTTTGTCCAAAGATACAATGTATTAAGAACAAAAAGCTTTCAACTCCAACACCAATCTTTCCCAGTCCTCAAAGCTATGCTGATTTCTTTCCTACCATAATACACACAAATGGACCATCTTACACATGGGAATCCACTTTTCATGCCTAAAGTGTCCATTCCAACATGTTAAATCCACCACCTAGGAAGGCACCACCCAATTGATCCCAAAGAGATTGAATAACATTCTCAATAGGATGATTACAATCTTGCAATGTAAAAGAAGATGATCCATCGAATCCTCATTTTTCCTACACATGCAACACATCTTCTCACGTCGTCTGAGGTGAGGATTCTCCCTAGTGCTGTCCATGTGAAGAAAGCCACTTTTGTGGGAGCCCTATTTATCCAAATAAGCTTCCATGAGAAAGGAGCCTTGCTGTGAGTACACAGCACATAACAGTATGACTTTACTTCAGGCACTCCCCTCCTAGATGGGGATCCAAACCATTTAATCATAACGATCCTGTCCCACGCTACATGAGTATAACCTGTCAAAGAAGGATTAAAGAGATACTCCTCTGGATCATTTGCCTCCCTAGTGAAGATGACACCCCATTGATTAGAATCATGCCAAGGATGATAATGATCCACCACAGAAGCTTTCTTCATGCGTGTAAATAGAACTGGAAATGTACTTCCCAAGGATTGATCGCAACACCATGAGAGCATTTAATGAATTCGTGCCCGGGCACCTTTTGTTTGGCTAATCAAAATTATTTGTAACCAGTTTTTTCTTCTAGATCCCCTTCCTGATACAATATACACTTTACCTGTTTCTGGAATTTAATACAAATAGTTGATCAGTATTGACCAGATTACTAATTACTTCATTAATTAAATCTTTTGCTACCATACAATGTTGATTTCCGGATTGTACTAGGAAAGATTATGAAAAATCCTCTATTTTAAGGAAGAGTTCAATAGGTAAATAATATCGTGCAAATACAAAGAACTTCATGACCGTAAACGCTCATGCAGTTTGTAGTCGGGAGATAAACTTACTTGGTATCTTCCTGTGCTCTGACTGGCCATGACTGAATAGATCTTTCCCTGTAATGATGTTTATATGGTAAGATTAGCTGATTTTTTTTACACAGAGAGATCATAACTCTTAAACTATTGGTTCAAGAAACATGTATATTCACTTTGTGCCTCTCTCCATACTGTATTCATTATCTGCTCTAAATCATGTTCTGATTTTTTATCGATGCCCTTAAAACTTCACTCACCAAGTTCTAATTAGTGCAGGAGCAATCCAGCGTCTTCTTCAAAATGATCTGCTTGCTGCCGATACCATTGACAAAGCTGATGAAGCAACTATCAAAGGCTTGATTTACCCTGTATGTTATTTTTCTGCAATAGTTTTTGAAAGTCCTAATATTTTCTCTCTTTTTATTTATTTATATGTTGAAATTTTAGGTTGGATTTTATACAAGAAAAGCTGCTAACATGAAGAAAATTGCAAAAATTTGTCTCGTGAAGTATGATGGAGACATACCTAGCTCATTGGAGGAACTGCTCCTACTTCCGGGGATAGGCCCTAAGATGGCTCATTTGGTAGGGATTGATTGCAGTATTTGTGTAAATCAGAATTGTTGCCTTAGCATCGTCAAGTTGTGTGGTATGTTTTGGTGTAGGTTATGAATGTAGGGTGGAATAATGTTCAAGGGATATGTGTTGATACTCATGTGCACCGAATTTGTAATCGGCTTGGATGGGTATCAAAGCCCCGCACAAAACAGGTGCTTCTATCGTTATCATTCATCTCATTTGATCTATACAAGCAGGTTGTCAACTTTGGTAGTTTCGTGAAAACTGATTTCCACCTATGGGAATGTGCACATACTCATTAAATATTTTACTACAACTAGCTCATTCTTCTATAAAAAAGAATAGGGTGGAAGATGATATTTTGAACATCAGACTAATTTAATGCCTGTGTAAATTAACGAGGACAATTATATTTTGGACTTCAGAGCATCGATACCTTAACCTATTTTTGGCAGTTCCTGGGGGGTTGCGGGAAATAGAGAGAGTTGGCAGCTATGATTGGAGTGAGTGTAGGAATTTTATAACTTATGAACTCTTGGACAATCAGGACTTCATTTTCCTTTTTCTTTTGTTTAACTGATGGGTGTGGGAATTTAGCAGTCCATTAGTCCACAGAACATTGAAGGTTGTTATTTGTTTATTTATTTTCTTAACCTACTTAATATTTTTGCCGTACATTTAGTTATATTCTACCCCCTTTATTCTCTGTTCTGTCTAGAGGGGTATGAAAGGTGAACTAATATGTGAAGGGCTTCAGCTCAAGGTAATGCAAAAAGGGACTCCCTCTAATTTTATTGGAAATATGTATTTGTTTTATGCATGCGATGATGGATGTGGGAAGTTTTTCTTTTTCTTCCCTGTTTGGCTATTTATATAATTTACCTTGCCATAATCCATTACGTTTATGTGAGACATTTGCAAGTCAGAGAAACACAATGGACCTCTTCATAACTTACTTGAATTATGGTGTTTCAAAGTTTCCCGAGGGCATAGAATCAGGTGCTAATCCTTAATATCTTTGTAGAAAACTTCAACACCTGAGGAAACAAGACAGGCATTGCAACTGTGGCTTCCAAAGGAAGAATGGGTTCCGATAAATCCTCTTTTGGTAAGTGTAGATATTTCACTCACTCTACCCAAAAGGGAAAAAAAGAAAGCTCATGTGCATATCTAATGGGTTCCAATAAATCCTCGTTTGGTGAGCGTAGATATCTCACTCACTCTGACCTTCTGACCCAAAAGGGAAAAAAAGACAGCTCATGTACATATAGATATGTTAACTTTGGTTATATTTTGGTATTGATAACTATGTAAGTGCGTGTACTTAAATTTGGTTGAACACTGGAAAATTCAGGAATGTTTTGTTTTTTTAGCTAAGTAGCTTTGTCTCTGTTGCGCCTAGCATGTTAAGAACACTGCACTGTGCATCTCCATGCTATAGACAAAGGAATCTTATTAATAAATGCATTTGGTATTCTGGTTTGTATTTAAACAGGTAGGATTTGGACAGACTGTTTGTACACCCCTCAGACCTAACTGTGGAATGTGCAGTGTAAGTGACTTCTGCCCATCTGCATTCAGAGAGATCTCGAGGTCACCATCCAAGTCAAAAAGTTCTAGTCCGAGCAAGAAGCTTTGATCAGCTAGGTTCCTCCATAAGACGTTTGAATATCTTTTGTGTACATTGCAGTCCTGAAGGGTAGACACATGTTTTTCACCTTCTTTTCGTTTTGAATATGCGTTGTGTTTTCAGCCTAGTATCATACATTGACTGCATATATAATTTAGGAGGAAGACAGTTTACCATTGTATATTGGTGAAAGGGAATAGGAGGAAGGCAGATTCAGCAGGCAAAACTTTTGTTAGGAGCCTAACATCGATCTAACTTTGCAATTTATATTCAGCACATTAATGTATTTTTTGGATATAGGGCTATTTTGAGAATGTTGAAATGTATTAAGATAAAGTTGAGATGAAGTGTAATGGGGTTTTGACTTTTGAGATGGGTGTAGTTCCCGAGGATATATGCTTGGATAGTTACTAAAGTTAAAGAAATGTTTATTGGGGTTTGTGGTGATAGTGGGACTCAGAAATGGTAATTGGTCAAAATTATCTCTTTTACCTATCAGAAAAAAAAAGGGTAATTGGTCAAAATTGATTAAAAAATGCACAGTAGTCTAGATTTCCTTTTGTAATGTTTCAGGCTACCTTATTTATGAAGTTCATTTGCCAAGAGAAAAAAATAATAATACAAATTTCCTACCGATATCATGATCCGGCGTCTTACATTCTTAGAGCCTCACTGCAATTATCTATTACAAAATTGCTTAGTAGCCCTGTACCGGATCTCCTTCCTTGGCTCCTTGCACATGGCATCCCTCCCCCATCAAAGTACATTGTCCACTAGAAGATCTGGATAGCTTTCCAATACGAGAGACTACAAAGCTTTTGTTTCAGGTGTGGAATAATTAAACATTAGGGGAGAAGTTGCCAAAACTTGAGATTCAGCAACCAACAGCACGATGATCCAACACAATACGGGCCTTGGCTAAGAGCAGCATCACTTAGGCACTCTAACATGCCTTTCAGGCAATACGAGGGGAAACTAGAAACCAAAACACCTAACTCAAAACAACAACCATCAGCCATGGCAGAGAAAGGCAGCGCAACTAAAAGGTACAACATAGTGCCCATGGAGAATTCAACAGGGCAAACCCAGGAGGAACGTATGGCACCATATCTTGCAGATCCTAAAGTGCAGGTCCCTATGCAAGTTGTGTCTGAAATCACCCATAACTGTTAGTAAAAAAGTCAAGGAAAAGGAATGGCAGGCAGCTACATGACAAGTGAGTTGTTAAATAATGCATTAGCTGACAAACACCACCTTTTGACGAAAGTGACCTAATATCATAGCACAACATCTACTCCCAACACCAAAGCTACCCCCAATTGAAAACAATACAGTAAATGAAATGGAACATGATGACTTAGATGTAGCCTTTGAAATCAAGGTGGACCACCAAACACACCCACAAAAAGCCCCATACTGTAGCAAGAAAGACACTATTGCACAACCCCCTTCTGATTCGTATACCATAAAAACCAGGAAGTCATGCTGGAAAAGGAATGCCCATGATTCACACCCCACCAATCCAAAAGAGGTTTCTGAAACTAAGAAAAGAAACTCTACTCAGATATTGGGTGATATCTCAAACATCTATGGATCAAAGAAACTTAAGCATCAGGAGGTTGGCCATGAGACCTGCACTACAAACTCAGAGGTGGAGGCTGCCAAGTAGCCCCACCTACAGCCATGAATTGCCTCAGTTGGAATCGTCGGGGGCTTGGGAACCCCCAAACAGTTCAGGAACTCCACCTTTCGGTGAGAACTAAGCTCCCAAACTTTGTTTTCCTCATAGAAACAAAGTGTAAAAGAAATAAAGTGGAAAGGGTAAGGAGACAGATTGGCTTTCAGCAGAGCTTTGTGGATGATAGTATGGGTCTTAGTGGTGGCCTAGCCTTCCTTTGGAAAGATAGAATGAAAGTCGAGTTAGAGACCTACACTAGGTGGCACATTTCCTTATCTATCAAACTGCCAGTAACATAAAATAGGGTCATCCTCACGGGGTTTTATGGATGCCTCGATGCCTAAAAAAGGAGGGGCAGTTGGGAACTCCTTCGAGCCTTGAAACCACAGAGTGCCAATGCACGGTTATGCCTCGGTGGCTTCAATGAAATCATGCATCAGAAGGAAAAGGCAGGGGCAGCAGCGAGACCTTATAGGCAGATGGAGAACTTCAGAGAAGCTATCGAGGAGTGCGACCTAAGTGAGATACGATTCCAAGGAGATGGATTTACATGGAGCAACATAAGGGAGGGGAGAAGCTTTACAAAAGAAAAACTACATAGAGCTTTTGGCAACTAGAATTGGTTCAGACTATATGCATATTCCTTTGTGAGCTCACTAGCTGCCCAAAGCTCAGACCACAGCCCAATACTGCTGTTAGTTGGAAAAGACGAGAAAACTAGAAAATAGGAAAGGCCCTTCAAGTACGAAGCCAACTGGGGGCGGAGGGAAGATTGTTCTAAACTTATTTCCAGAGCTTGGACCATGACCCTTAACCAACACACAAGTGTACAAGAGGTGACAGAAGGCCTAATGAGATGCAAGCAACACCTGCAAACTTGGAGTAGGAACACTTTTAGGAACCATAAGAGACTTATAGCAACCAAACTCAACCAGCTAAAGATCCTTCAAGAGTCCAATGTGGGTGATGACAATAGGAAAATTAACAACCTAAAAAGAGAAGTGGATAGCTTGCTCAAAGATGAAGACATGAAATGGAAACAAAGGGCTAAGCAACAATGGTTGAAAGATGGTGACAGAAACACAAGCTTTTTCCACAAATGTGCAAGCCAAAGGAGAAGAAACAACTCCATTAAGGAAATAACAGATGAAAATGGTAGATCAGCTAACACTCCAGAAGAGGTAGGCCAAGTCTTCCAAAGTTTTTTCCAACACCTTTTCACCTCCTCAGAACTCGAGAGTATTGAGGCATGCATTCAGCACCTAAAAACCCCCATCATTGAAATTATGAATGCCTACCTAACTAAGGAAATTGAAAGAGCAGGAGTGGAAAAAACAATCTTCAGCATGAAAGGCTTAGGATCCCTAGGCCCAGATGGATTCCCTACCATCTTTTGCCAAACTCACTGAGACATGGTAAATTCTCAGGTATGTGCTGTAGTACAAAATGCCTTTCAGTCCAACTGTTGGCCAAGTGAGTTTAATGCCATGCATATAGCTCTAATCCCAAAGACCAAAAACCCAACAAAAGTCACAGAATACAGACCAATCAGCCTCTGCAATGTCATCTACAAAATCCTTGCTAAAGTCCTAGCCAACAGATTGAAGAAACTTCTACCTATAGTTATCTACCAAGCACAAAGTGCCTTTGTGCCAGGGAGGTTGATAACGAACAACATAATAGTAGCCTTTGAGGCTCTTCACACCATGCAATGTAGATTGAAATGCAGGGTGGGCTACATGGCATTAAAACTGGATATGAGCAAAGCATACGACAGGATAGAATAGGTCTTCTTGGAAACAATAATGAGGAAAATGGGTTTTGCCCAAAAATGGATCGAGGTGGTAATGAGATGTATCTCCTGTGTCTCATATGCAATAATCATCAACGGTTCACCTCAGCAGCCTTTTATTCCATCTCGAGGTATCAGATAGGGTGATCCCCTATCACTCTATCTATTCATACTATGTGCTGAAGCATTTAGTTGCATGCTCCACTCAGCTGAAACCTCAGGTGCCATAACTGGTATTCCTCTAGGTCAAAACTAGTTGCATATAAACCACATTTTCTTCACAGATAACAACCTTCTATTTTGCAAGGCCAACCCACTTGAATGGAGCAGACTTATCCATCTTTTGGAAGTCTATGAACTAGCTTCAGGTCAAAGGCTCAACAAGGAAAAGACTTCTATTCTCTTTAGCAAAAATACCAACCATGAGGTCAAGGAAATCATTGTACAGATTGCTGGCATCCAAGCAACTCAGGCTTACAAGAAGTACCTAGGCTTACCAGCCCTTGTGGAAAGATCTCAATCAAAAGGGTTCAAGAATTTTTTGGATAGAGCAAGAAATAGAATCAGCAATTGGAAGCTCAAATTCCTATCTCAAGCTGGAAAGGAGATCCTGATAAAGGCAGTAATCCAAACTATCCCCTCCTATTGTATGGGTGTCTTCAAGATCCCAAAAAATATCTTGAAGGAACTCAATAGGATTATACAGCAATTCTGGTGGGGTTAAAAAAATGAAGAAAGAAGGAATCATTGGTGTTCTTGGGAAAAGATGGGATTGGCCAAAGCTGGTGGTGGGCTTGGGTTTCGAAATTTTGAGAACTTTAACATAGCAATGTTAGCAAAACAAGGGTGGAGACTAATTCAAAACCCCAATTCATTGGCTGCTCAAGTACTATCAGCGAAGTATTTCCCAAAGGGTGCTATGCTCAAAGCTAAATTAGGAAAAAATCCCTCTCTCATTTGGAGGAGTATCATGGCAGCAAAGCCCCTACTTGAAAAAGGGCTAATATGGAGGATTGGAAACAGTTGTTCCACCAAACTCTGGCATGATAAGTGGTTGCCAACACCAACATCCTTCAAAATCCAAAGTGGGATCAACAAACTCGATGTTGAGGCAATGGTGGCAGAAATAATTGACCAAGACGCAAAAGCCTGGGACTTGAACTTGATCAAGGAAATCTTCACAGAGGAGGAAGCTTCAACCATACAGAAAATTCCCCTAAGTATTTGCAATAATGGTGATAAACTCATATGGTGGTGCACAACAAAATGGTATTTTTTCAGTTAAGAGTGCCTACCATCTGATGAATGAAATGCAACAATCAAACAAGGGATAGACCAGCCAAGGCAAGAAGAAAGAAGAATGGGGCAAGCTATGGAATTTAAACTTGCCAAATGTAGAGAAACTATTTTTGTGGAAGGCCTCCAACAACATCCTACCAACAAAGCAAAACCTCTATAGAAAGAAAGTGTTCGATGACCACAACTCCCCCATCTATTCCCAACATGTGGAAAACATTGAACATGCGTTGTGGGACTGTGAATCTGTGTGAGATGTGTGGGGCATGTGCTTGAGGAAGCTACAAAAGAGGAACATCAGCAACCAAAGTTTCAGTGGACTGCTATTCTCATTACTGGGTGAGGCAGATAAGGAAGTGCTGATAAAGATGGTAGTGGTGGCCTGGAGACTATGGAAGAGAAGGAATGAGGTGATTTTCCAAGAAGAACTCACCAGCCCCACAACTATAATAAAGCAAGTCAACCAAAAAATCCAGGACCTAAAGTCGCTGCAAGATTATCCACGAGGGACTCCACACAAGCAGGAATAAATGGCAAGTCCGCCGGAGCAATGGAAGACCCCCCCTCCCAAATGGCTACTATAAAATCAATTGGGATGCTGCAGTTGATCACAAGAAACATAGAGTAGGCATTGGAACAATTATCAGAGATTGCGAAGGGCAAGTAATAGGCTCTTTGAGAATGAATAAGCACCTTGTTCCAGACCCACATCTAGCTAAAGCATATGCGACACTTCAAGCTGTGTTATTGGGATCCAATATTGGCCTGAGGAAAATCATCCTTGAAGGTGATGCACTCAACGTGGTTAAAGCCATTAATGGAGTGGGAGAGCACTAGGGACAAGCTGGAATGATAATCTCTGATGTGCAAGAAACTCTTGTAGCTACATTTGGTGAAGGTCAATCTAGCAGTCAGCCTCCATTATTTTGTGGAGACAATTATACATTCTGGAAGGTTAGAATGAAAATATTCTTTCAGACTTAAGGTCAAAAATTTTGGAAATACGTTATAAATGGACCTTATATCCCAACAAAAGTAGTAGATACAATGAATGTCAAAAATGAAGAATAAGAGTTTGATCATGAGGACAATAGAATTTATACATTGAATTTAAAAGCTATGAATTTCCTATATAATGCTTTCAATGGAAATGAGTTCAATAGAATAATGACTTGTACTGTGGCAAAAGAAATTTGGGATAACTTAGAAGTTACTTATGAAGGAATTTTGCAAGTCAAGAAATCAAAAATTTATATTCTTACTCATGCATGCCAATTGTTTAAGATGAATGATGATAAATCTATTTCTAGTATGTACACTCATTTTACTAACATCATAAACAACTTGAATATTTTGAAAATTGAATGATGTTATTTTTGACATATGCAAAAGGTAGATGATTTTGTTTGAAAAATTTGAAAAGTAAATAATACTCCTTTTGTCAGATGCGAAAAGTAAACAGATTATGTTTGATTATTTTAAAAATTGAATGATGTTGTCTTTGACATATGAATCTTTTTAAATTTGAATATGAAGTCTTATATACTTATAAATAGATCAATTGAGAGCTTCAAATTTATACAACAACAAGAGCATACAACATTCATTCCAAGCTTTCATTCTCTTTTCTCTAAGCATTGAACCTTAACTCTTGTTCATTTTGAGAGAGATATAGTTTACGATGTGTTGTTCTTATTTCACTCATTGAGAAGTGTTATCTGATAACCTACCCACTATCAGCTCTTGTATCAGTAAAGGGTTGTATAATCCTTGTGAGTATAGAAGGTATTCCACACAGAAAATAATTGATTCACCACGTGTTAAGTAATTGCAAGTGTAGATGGTGTTCTACATAGATTCTTTGTAGTGGTGATGCTCAAAGGTGTAATAGGTTTCTATCTCTACCCAAATGAGGTTGAATAGTGAATTTGAGAATCCTTAAGGGGTAGATTGAGGTGATGACGTAGGCAGTGGGGCCGAACCTCGTTAATATACTGAGTTTACTTCTTTCTTATCCTTACTCTTTATATTTATTACTGCTTCATATTTTGCTCATATTTTATATTGTGTATTTGATTTATAATTGCTAATTTTTAAATACAACCTAATTCACCCCCCTCTTGTGTTAGTTATTTGGGCAACATCATTAAAGGGGCAACTTTGAATCATGCCAAGCAAGATGATATAGAGGTTTTTGTAGAGAAGAAGACTCCTTTTGGGTCTAAGAAGATTGTGTTGGGTGCTGATATTGCCAGTAGTAGTAGATTGGGAGAGTCGAATGTTGATAGGGGTAGAAGCTGGTATGAACAATCGGTTTCTAGGGAGGAACTTGATGAACTTTTGGAATTTCCAATATTGGCTTCACCAAGACGCTCTTTCAAATTGATTGGTGAGGCACCAGTGTGTGAACTAGTGCATAGGGGAGAGTCTGCAATGGATCTGTCAATGGGGGATCGTTATGGGGATTCTTTGTCTGATGTGGAATGGGATAGAAAGGTGGAAGAATTTGCTTTGAAGTGCTATGAATCTGATACGAAAATGCACATAACGTTGAAAAGTTTGGATTTTTTTGGCAGAGGATATTGTTTTTGAGGTGGTTTCTATTTCTGAATAGGCTATTACAGGATGGTTTTCTCAGGAGGATTTTCATGTTCTAGTTACTATAGTATATGCAAGTTGTTTCCAGCTTGCTCTGTAGGAATCATGGGATTATTTGACGACTCTGAATGCAGGATTTTGGCCTTGGTTTGTAGCAGGTGATTTTATTATTATTCATTGTCATAATGAAAAAGTTGGAGGCTTGTTTCAGGCTGCGTGTGCAAAGTTGGATTTTAATAATGAAAATGCTTCTAACAAGTGTCTCTTAGAAAGCCTAATTATCGGAGACTAAGGGGGACTTTCCAAGTAAGGGGAACATGAAAAACCAATGCAAGACGCGCAACAGGGGATCCTGAATCGAGACCCCCCCCTCGGGCCGATCACTCTCTCTTCTCTCATTATCTCTTGAGAAACCGAAATCCCCAACCTCTCTGTCTCTCTCCTTCATTCTTGTGGTCTGAAGACCTACAACTTTACCCATCGAGGACCTCAAGACCTGCAACTTTATCCTCATAGCAATACTTTATCCTCACAGGTTCATCTCTTCCCTTTTACATAAATCCCTAACCTCTCTCTCTGTCTCTCTCTCTCTTCCCCTCCCTTTTGCGGCCTAAAGAGCTGCAACTTTACCCATCAAGGACCTCAAGACTTGTAACTTTATCCTCACAAATTCATCTATTCCCCTTTACATAAACCCAACCGCACGATTTGCACAAAAGCAAAAATTTTAATCAACCACACATTTTTATATAAATTTGAAGTATTGTTACAGAAACTTATAGTTTTCATTTCCTTTCATCGGTGCAGATGGAAGTTAATGATACAAGTATCGCTTGCAGGGAAAAAAAAACCTTGCAACCAAAGTTTTTCATTCCCCAGAACAGTAGTTCTTGATAGTGAGTTATCCATTTGTAGTACAATCACCGTTCATTTTTGTTCTCAAATAAAAAAAAATTGGCATTTTTTTGGGGGGAGAGAGAGAGAGAGCTTTGATGAAGTGTGTTTCAGTGACTTCAACAAAGTGGGAAGGAGAGAATTCCTTTGAAAGCGAAGTGCTGCCTATTTAGCTCACATTTGCTTCCTTGAAATACAAGTCAAAACATGTTTTTACTTAGTGAATTGAAGAAGTAAAAGAGATAGAGAGAGTAGTGGGCTTCGACAGAATCGAGAGAGAGAGAGAGAGAGAGAGAGAGAGAGAGAGAGAGAGGATGGAGAAGGGGGTGGATTTCGACAGAGTAGTTACCCTTTTTTTTTCCTCTACAGCGCATCTCACTAATGAGAATATGTGTATCCGACATGGCCCACTATGATTGGTTTCCATTATTGGAAGAACAACGGAGAGACATGTGTGAAGTTGTTCTCTTTTAATAACTGTATCCAAGATTGTGGTCTCCTTGAGCTCCTTTGTGATGGTCAAAAAATGTCTTGGTGCAATGGTAGATTGGGTGATCGACGTATATGGGCTAAATTGGATAGGGTGTTAGTCAACACCACTTTTTTGAATTCCTTTGGGGATAATTTGGTGATGTACTTGTCTCGTATGTCCTTGGACCATTGTTCTACAGTAACTTCCTTAAAGTGTGTGAGAAGAAGGAGCATTAGGCCTTTCCGCTTCCAACGCATGTGGGGTATTCATGAGGATTTTTTGCAGGTGGTTAAGAGGTGTTGGATTGAACCGATGGAGGGGTGTGCTATGATTTAAATGAGTAAAAAATTGAAAGCCTACAAAAAGGTACTGCAAAAGTGGAATGTGGAAAGTAAATGGAAGAGTGGAATCTGAAATAAAAAATTTGGAGGCTCAGCTACTTGAGTTGGAAGATTCACTTCTCTTTAATTATTTTCAGGAAGTAGAACAAGAATTACTAGGTTGTAAGCAACAGCATGTGCAATGGTTACATCGTGAGGATATTTTGGGGTGTCAAAAGTCGCAGATTAAATGGCTTACAGAGGGCAATTTGAATACGACCTTTTTTCCTGCCTCTTTGTGTGTCAAGAAGAAGAATAAGTAGATTGAGAAAAATTTCATTGAATGATAGCCATGTCTTGGGTTCCGCAGAAGAGGTGCAAGAAGGGGCAGTTAAGTTTTTCCAAGATATGCTTTCGACGTCGCCTATTGAGTGGGATGATGATGCATTAAATTTAATTATTCCAGATATTTCAGATTATGAGAATGAGTTGTTATGTGGTGAACAGAATTTGGAGGAAGTTAAGGTAGCATTGTGGTCTATTCACAGGATAGCAGCCCGAGTTCAGATGGTTTTTTAGCTAATTTCTTTATTCTAGCTTGGGAAATTGTCAAGGAGGACCTTCTAAACTTGGCACATGAATTTTTTGGTGGAATGCCATTTACAAATTTTTATGGGGCTACGAATATTGTGTTAATTCCAAAGGTGGATGCACCGAATTCTTTCTCAATATTCCGACCCATTAGCTTATGCTCGGTGGCTTATAAAACTTTGTCTAAGATATTGGTGACAAAGTTAGCACCAATGTTGGAAAGAATTATTTAGCTGGAGCTGGTTGCGTTTGTGAGAGGGAGGAGTATTTTTGACAATATTACTCTTGCTTAGGAAATTGTATAGGGAATGAATAGAAGATGTAGAGGGGGAAATTTTATGATAAAAATTGACATGGCAAAGGCTTATGATTGAGTGAGGCAGAAATTTCTTATGGAAGTGTTGTGCCAGTTGGGATTCTCGGAGAAAAGCAGAGTTCTTATTTTTAATTGTGTTTCTTCTCCATGTTTTTCAGTTGAGCTCAATGGGAGTTCGAAAGGTTTTTTCAAATCATCTTGTGGTTTTCAGCAAGGCAACCCATTATCTCCCTATTTGTATCCAGAAGAAGTATTGTCTCGGATGCTGCGTAAAGAATTTTTGATCGGTCAGATTAAGCCTTTTAATCCATGTGGTGGTATGGTGATTTTGCATGTTCTATATGCTGATGGCTTGCTTTTGTTTTTGAATGGTGGGAAGAAGTATATTAGAGGTATGATGAGAATTCTTCATGTCTTTCAAAGAATGTTTGGACATCTAGTGAATTTGAGTAAGTCCTTTATTTATTTTTTTTCGAATTTTCCGTTGGCTCGTAAGGAAGAAGTGCTGGGTCTTACGGGTTTTTTCGAAAGGTGCTTGGCCTTGTATTTATTAGTGTGTACCTTTACATGTGGGGAGATTCATGTTGAGAATGTTTGATCCCTTATTGGCTAAAGTTATAAAAAAAATTAAAAATAAAAAAAAAAATGAAGAAGAAGAAGAAGACAAACTTGAGGGATGGAAGAGTAGGCTTTCATTGTTTGGGGGAAAAATTATTCTTTTAAAGCATGTTTTGAATAACATGCCGATTCATATGCTTTCGGTGATGAATTCACCTAAAGGGGTGCTTAAATGGTTGAAGAAAATTTTCTCAAACTTTCTATGGGGCTCTAATGATGAAAAGAAGAAAAGGAATTGGGTGTCTTGGAGTTCGAATTGCTTACCGGTGGAAGAGAGAGGCTTGGGCATTCGTGATTTAACGGAAATCCAAGTTTCTTTGTTAATGAAGTATGCACGGAAAATGTTGGTTGAAGGGTCTTTGTGGTCTGATTTTTTTAAACCCAAGTATACTGTGTAAATTTACATATTGCAACGTTGATTAACTCTACTCGAGGCACTTGGTTTTGGAAGCGTGTCTTGAAGGTAGTTTCACATGTGTTAAATAATTCTAGATTGACAGTACGAAGTGGAGAGATTAATTTTTGGTATAATAATTGGATGGGAGATGGGGCAGTGGCTGATGAATGTCTAGTGGTAGGGGATCCAAAGTTGAAGTTGCGAGAGGTTTTTTAGATCACAGATGAGACTTATGTAAATTGAGGGAGCTGCTTCTTGATGATATGGTTGTAAAAATTAGTAGCAGGCATCTACGCTTGCGTGAGACAGTAGATATTTTTGTGTGGCAACCTAAAGCAAGTGGCAAATTCAATACGAAATCCACTTGGAACTTAATATGACATCGTGGTAATTTTTGCAATTGGCGAAAATGGCTATGGAAGCATCAGGTTCCAAAAAAAAAGTCCATTGTGTATTGGCGGGCTCAGCAGAATGCACTTCCAGTGGGCTATTATGGCGTTGAGGGTACCTTTAGCATCTAAATGTAATTGTTGTTCAAATCCTCAAGCTGAAACACTTGACCATGTGTTGGGAGATGGCGAAAGAGCACGTAAGGTATGGGATTTCTTTTCTAGAATTTTTGGAGTTCGACTCCCACAAATCAGAATTTGGAAGGGAATAATGAATATATGGTGGTTAAGGGCTTCCTCATCCTGTCAAGTGGGTTGGTTACGTGGTATTGCACCCATTATTATTACTTAGGTAATTTGGAAGGGTTGATGTGTTGCGCGTATGGAAGGAGTTGTGTTTGATTGGAAGATATTAATTTGAATGGTGAAAGGATTTTTTATGGCGATCTCTAGTACTCTTCAGAAATTTAAAAAATTGAATGAAAGAGATGTTTGTATTGCAGGAACTTTGTTGCCCCATTGCTCCAGTGTAATTGGGTGAAGTTGAATGTAGATGGAGGTTCTTTGGGAAATCCGGGGCCATCAGGTGGAGGAGGGGTAATTCGGTGTTTTAATGGTGGGAAGATCATTGCGAGTTTTCTCATCACTATGGGCATGCGACAAACACTGTTGTAGAGTGTAGGGCGTTTCTTGATGGTTTGTTGTTGTGCCGCCATTTGAATTTGCGTAATATTGTGTTAGAGTCAGACTTGAGTGTTGTAGTGGGTTGGCTTAGCTAAGGGAGGTGTACTTCATGATACTTATGGGATTTTTGGGAGGAAGTTCAAGGGTTGCTGCGAGTTCTTAATGTTCAGGTGAAGCATGTGTTTAGATAAGTGAATATGGCAATTGATTTTTTGGATAAGGAAAGAGCTCATGGGTGCTCATTGGAGTTTTTGGGTGATACCTTTGACCACGGACATTTTTCGAGGACTAATTCATACAGATAGATGGGGTTTGCCTTATGTTCGGAATTGTTAATTTTATTTTGTTAGGCTGGGTTGTTCATAATATGGTTTGGATTTATTTTGATACCTGCGTTTGGATTTTTAACTGTGTAAACCCCACATATCCGGTTGTTTACACGGTTTTTCTCCACAATAGGTGAGGTCTTCAATCAAACTGGGGTGTAGTCCTCTTTATTAAAAAACAAAAACAAAAAAAGAAAAGAAAAGAAAAGAAAAAAGCAACCGTTAAAATTACTCTTATATCCTTGAGAAAGTGACAATCCTACAATAAAATTAGAAGAAATGTCAGTGCAGGACTGAGGCCGTAAGTAACAACCCATCGGGAAGGTCATTCTCAACTTTAGATGCTTGATAGATGTTAGATCCCTGAATCAACTTCTTCATATCCTTCCTCATAATTGACCAATAGAAATTAGCTTTGTCTCTCTGTACAGTCTTTGTGATATCTGGAATGTCCGCTTTGGGAATTAGAGTGGAAAGATTGCAATACTCTCTCCTTGAAGGAGAATTCTTGACAATGAGAATCTTGCCCTTCAATAGGATTAATCCTTGCTAAAATGAGTACCCCTTAGGAACTTCTAGCTCTATTTCAAGGTTCTTTCCAAGTTGTTGTAGGAAAAGAAATTAGGATCATTACAGTCGCTGCTAACTCAACATCTTCATTCTTCACGACTAATGTAATGTAGCAACTAAAGAGTATGATTCATTCCCATATCTCTCTGACATTTTCACTAAACCGCTTGCAAACCTTCCCTTCCGTCATCTTCGCAACAAACTTGGCCTTTGTCCTGGCAAGGCCTCAGCCTCGTTTTCGTTTGAGGGGGAGTGATAGCAGTACATGTCATGAAGAAGATAGTTGTACTCCAACTCATCATCCACCATGATTCAAGAGATTATAAACTAAAGTCAATTATTTGGATAGCTCATATAATATTCGACATATTCTAATCCCTGTAATTGCTCTGTTCTCTATTTCTTTTTCTTTTTTTTTGCTTTTTTTTTTCTTTTTGTAATTCTGTCTATATAAATCAATACAACAACTCTCCACTGTGAGTGAGACAGATTTCAAAAGTGTTTAAGAATTGGTGGATGTGTGGCTCTATACTTGAGATTTTACAAAGCACTAGTAGAATCTACAGGCTGCATTTGGATGTTGAAGTGATCTGAGTTGATATGTGAATAGTAATATTTTATGAGTCCAATTAAAATGTATTTGAATATAAATAAATTGATATATGTATTTTTATGAAAAGTTAAAAAGTAGTAGATCCCATCAATGATTAGGTTGAAATGATTTCATCTTCTAAGCATAGAAAGAGTTTGTTTTTTTTTTTTTTTTTAATCCCACGAAACTAGTGAAAGGAGTAGTAGTAGAAGCATAGCCTCTAACAAATGTGTTGTAACCTGTTAAAACCAACAAACTTTAAAGGGATTTAAGAGTGGTAGGAAGTGGCCAATTCCATGGAACTCCAGTTTTAGTAGGATCTATTGTAACTTTTGAGTCCAACATCAAATGACACAAATGCTAAATTTCTTACTCATTTTGGCATAAACGTGATAACCTCTAACACTCTTTTCAAGTGATTGAGATGTTCTTCTAATGATTTATTATACACAAGAATATTATTGAAGAAGACAAACACAAACTTCAGGAGAAATGATCTAAACACATATGATTCATTATACCTTATAATGTTGAAGGAGCATTTATGAGCCTAAAAGGAATCACTAAAATACTCGTAATTGCATTCATGTGATTGATCTAAAGGATGCTTTAGACCATCCTTAGGTCATCAAAATATGAATGTAACCACGCCATAAATCCAATTTTAAGAACACATTTGAGGTATACAACTAATCTAGAAGTTCATCAACTCGTCCAAAATCACAACATCAAGCCCCCCAAGGATTAAAATATAAAAGGTAGTAGAGAATCTAATACCTTGGATTCTCAAATGGACATTGCCTTACTTTCCTCACTTTTTAGTTGGTCTCCATAAGCAACCATTACCAAAAGTTCTATGCAAACTCCAACGCTAATTGAGCTCTTTGGATTGAGTACTCCCTAAATAAACTAATATTACAACTATTTTGTTTGTTATTAATTATTCCCTTCAACATCAAGAAGGCAATGGCATGGCCTTAAAGATCTAGCCTGCTAGGTTCAAACTGCGATGTTTAAGAAGATATGATAAGAGTTAAAACTTTTGACTCTCATATTTGGATTTAGATTCTTGAGTCCCTGCTTGAATTCTAAGATTTATGACTACATAAAGTTGGCCCCATAACACTTATGACTACTCGGTTAAATTTCTCAATTCACATTAAATGTTTAATAAATGACATTAGATTCACTTAGTGTATCTATCTCTTTCATACTCCTCCCTAGAATTCAAAACATAACTGTGAAGGGTGAAATATTCAGGACCAAGACTAGGCTCAGCCCATCAGGTCACCACTAGGAGACAAGAGGAAAAGCAAGAAAGTAAGGGAAAAGAATGTGTCAGGAGATATCAGATAAAAGGAGACGTCTAGATGACTGGGTATCAGATAAAATGGGACGTCCAGATGACTTAAAACAGGTTCTTCTTCGACTTTGACTTTTTCTTCAACCTTTCGAAAGGGAGCTCGAATGAAGAGATCTTCTCCAACAAATATATTCAAGATCTCAATTGTATAGTAAGAAATGATATGCTATAAGAGACTGTAATAAGTATATGATAATGATTTTCTCCTCCTCAAACGCCTGTGGATGTAAGCATTATACCAAATCATGTAAATTTGTATATTTATCTTTCTTTACTTTCTCTGCACTTATTTTTCTTTTACTATTATGGATGTACGCATCAACATTGTACAGTTGCACCAAACCACTGTAAAGGGGCACCATACCACACCAGTCAGCCCGAATCGTCGAAGCGGGCTTGTAATGACTTTTTTTACCTTTTGGACTCGTGCACTTTTTCACGCCTAAACAATAACTCTACGTGTTTCATATTTTATCCAAAATATGGTTCATGTTGAAAACCAAAATTTATTTGAAAATATTGGTATTTTATTTGAGAATATATATAAACCAAAAGTTGCCAATTCAAAAGATCATCGTCTACGGAAGAATCGTCGAAGATGAAACCTAGAAAGTATTCTAGGCCGAATGCCTTGTTGGGAAGCCCCAACATTTCAATGGAAACCTATGTTTGACATGTGATAAAATCAGTACAACTTGCGAGTTAGAATTTCAATTATGAAGATTTTTATTTACTTATTTTCTCGAGAAAGTAAGACGGAAAATAAAAATAACATAAGGCATAGCAGGAGAATTGGATTCAAACTTCCCCCCATTTTAACTAAATTAATTACTGAACAAATCCCCCCCAACCATTGAAAACAAAAAACAAAAGAATGCATGTGAATTATATTATACAAACTAACAAGATACTTTTCTGCAGTTCAGCAGAATGTTGTGGTCACTTAAGAAAGAATTTCCAAATATCTTTATCAGCAAGTTCTTTGACTAAATGCGCTCCAAAAATGCCTTCTTGATCAACCAGACTTCTCAGGTGCCGTGCTCCGCTGTTGAAGCCTACATAATTCTTCTTTGTGGCAAGGTACACCACTCCATATGGTGGTCTCACACACTAGTTATCCAAAGGAAAACGGTCAAACATGAGTAGGAGAATTGAAGCACGTTTATATATGTTTAGCTGCTGCTGATAACCCCCAGAATTTGTTTTCTATTTGTAATTTTGGGATTGGTTCAAGTATTGTCCAAGTTGATGAGCAAAAACTTTTAGTGTCTGAAGGAGATTAGAATGGCATATGAAATGCATCAGTTATCACATCCCGTAACCCGACTATAACATATAAATTTAAGTGACTCATAATTTTGAATAAAATAAGCCAATAAGAATCCTTGAATCCCCCTCTTTTCCCCGATCCATTCACAAATCATGGTGTGTAATAAAGCATAGATGCCGTTGAATTGGAGAGTAAAATAAACTTTTGCAACTATGGTCATGAGTGAGTTGGGAGTCTCTATGTTGATTTAACATAATATAACCATGAATCATAAGAGACAAAGAAACTTACCTTTTTTATGAGTGCATATAGTTTCTTCAAAGAGGTTGCCGAGTAGGGGATGTCTGTCATCAAGATAACATCATACCCACCCTCTGCCTGATTGTTCTCACAAGCCCTCTCCCATGCTCGACTTCCAGAGAGCTTTCTTGATCGCCTTGAGGAGGATTCCTGCCCCATGATGCTACCATCTAGGCTACTACATCCATCCATGAAATCCTCCTCAGAAAAGCTCAGGCTTATCACTGGTGTCCCTTCAAACCCTTCATTCTTCATTACAGACAAGACACTGGGGAGTTCTTCCCAGTCCCCAGCGAAAAAGTGCACCGATGGAGCCAGAGTTTGTCTGGATGGAGTCAGGGGGCTCTCGGACTGTCGGCTCTGCTTGTCCCGAGCTTGCTCAAGATTGGCAAGGACATTTGGTATGGTTGTGCATCTTATAGTTTCTGCATTTGCATCTTGAAAGTGCACCGTGCAAGCACCCTGTACATGAATTTTTTTTTATACGTCTATAGCCCATGCTCTCGTTTTATCAAAATAAAATTTGTATTCGCATTCTCTCTACACGATGCATAATTTATGATGTGTGCTTTAAATAATAAAATAATTCTCCAAAGTGCTAGTCTTCCCCTGCCCCCATGAGAATGAGGAGAAGGAGAAGGTTGTGAGTTCAACATTCACTGGATATGTGCATAAATTAGAAATCAGAATGAAAAATCTTCCAAATTATGCAGGCAAACAGAAAATTTGACCCAATAAAGACAATCCCATTCTGCAATGATTCTGAACCCACAAATTTGAGACCTACTCAATTCAAAGGCATCATGCTTTTGCAAAAATTTCAGGGAGTAATAGAAAGTGCATATCCTTTATGGCTGTCCATATCTGTATATGTAGATGACATAGCAATCTAAATACAGGCCATCTGAGATACTTGATTGGAGACCTGATGGTTTATAATCATTGGAGACTTGATGGTAGGTGTCGCAATATTCTAAATGTCCACCATCAGATGGCACCTCTTAGCAACATGCTCATGCTTTCATGCAAACCTTAAGTAGAGGTTCCCATATAGAAGCAGCAATATGATTTGTATAATTTAGAAGTGGTGGCTGGAAGAAGAGAGAGAGACAGAACAACGAAAATGACTCCTTTTTATCACACTTCTAGGTAAATGTATAAACAAGATTCAGCGAAAGTAAAGATCACAGTCCTGATCAACAAATAGGATTTACCTTCAAGCAAGAGAAAATCCCAGGAAGTCCATAACTGCAGCCGAGCTGCAAGAATCACCAAGTAGAAAGATTAACAGCAAATAGGATTAACAGCAACTCATAAGTGAGGAAGTTATAAAATCACGCAACTGTTAAAGTGCAAGTAAAAAGCTTTCATACAATAATAATATTGAAAAAGAAGTCCAATTAAAAAACTACGCATCATTTAGAAGCATATTTGGATTGGAAAAATATAGTTGCAAGCACAATTGTGCACTAATCTGTGCACTAATGTGATGTGATTGGTCAAAAAGTAGATTTTATTAAAAACGGTGTTAATTTAAATTTTAAGTATGAATAAATCAGTATTAGTACACAGATTAGTGCGCAACTGTGCTTGTATGTAACAAAACTCATTTGGATTACTTGTCTATATATACAGGAACATTGAATCAATGTAACCATGCTTCTTTGCATGTGGTCATGAATAAGACAATCCCAGCTGATACATATGTTTTCCCGTATGAGAACACCATGGAAGAAATACTTTAAATTTTCCATATTAGGACTGAATGAAAAAAAAAAAAAAAAAAAGGCTGCTGCTAAAACAATAGTTACTTGTGGGATAAAAAATCTTCAAGCTTCAGAACATTAAAAACATGTAAGAAATGAATGATTTTATTTTTTTACTTTTTGACAGGTCAAGGAATGCAATAACATTGAAGCATGAAATAGCAAGTAATGGAATTCCCTCTTTAAATGAATTACCTCAAGTACCCTTTTGCCTCTAAAACTCAATTGTCCATCACGAATCTCATGCTTAAGGACATTAACAAGATCAATAGAGCTGTCGCAAGATTTCAGGTATCCTACAAAACCATAAGAGCTTTTAGCTTCTAAAATTCGGAACAATCATTTATATACATCTTTGCATAGAGAAAAATGACACTGCAGAAAATATATATGGTCAATATTGGCATATAGAATGAGATTAATAAAAAAATATTAATATTAAGGCTAATCAACAGCAGATATGAATTGGAAAGCTTCACATGAAAATGAATACCGGTGTCAGGTACCCACCATCAGGTTTTGAGGAAATCATCTCCAAACCATTGAATCCAATGATATCAGCAACACTAACTCTTCCCTGAAGGAGATTAGAAATGGCATGAATAGAGCTTATTAAACAAATGATAAACAAGTGCAACACTCCACCGTGGAAGGATCTTAGAAGTATAAGCTTGCCATATTAACATTAGTATATGTGAGAAACATGCACTAATTGAAATTAAATTGCATAGGCCAAAAGGCTGGTTTTCGAGAAAGAATCCAATTTTTCATTAGACCTGGACACATTTGGCCTAAAGGTGACAGGTCATGAGCCATAGGTCGAATTCATATACACAAGGGAATGGAGACTTTTTGGGTTCAGGAAGGCCACCCCACACAGAATTCCAATAATACTTGCTCAAAATAACAAAATAATTGAAAGAAGTTTTCCAGGAAAGCTGGAGGATGATATATTTTCCATGAACAAACATTCCATATGATCGGTTTGGAAATGATCTGTGCAGCATGAAAAACGAAAACAATTCTGCTCGTAAATTTCATTGCATCACATATAACCTGATTGGACCTATACCCGTGTAGGAAGGGAAAGATTATACTTTGAGCTCACCCCCACCAACCGCCCATCATATCAATTGCAATTCATCTTCCACAAAAGAACTCTACATGTAAAAACAAGAGGAGACATAAATGCTGAAAAGCAAAGCTGTCAAGGTAAGGGTTTTGACATACCTTGAACATATTGAGCCCATGTAAGTCTACATTCTCTCCAGCATACTTGTATGGATGAGCTGTCTGCACAGTAGAAATGAGAAGAGTGTTAGACCTCTGAACACAATCTAACAAACATATCCCCCACCCAAAAACAGGAAGCTCGAGATGAACAATCTCCTTATACATGAACAATTTTTCCTTTTCCTGACACCTTTAGATTGGAAGGGTTAAAGGTGGGGATAAGCGACTTACCTTAGATGGGATAATCTCAACGGCAGGTGAAGGGAGATACAAATCTCTTTCTGATATGGAGGATGTGCTGTGACTTCCTCGGTCAGGGGTCACCAACCCGGGCAAACATTGAGAAAGCAATGCTGGTGCACGCATGGTTACTTGACCTTTGGAAAAATGTCTCTGGGAAAGAACAACTCAACCTTCTATAGCAGACCACTTCTTAATGAATTCCATGATATAAGCTTAGTAATCACAAAAACTTTGAAGAAAAAAATACAAAAGAAATTCAACTGAAACTTTAATTCGCTCCAAGACTATGATGATGCTAACAAAATATGAAATATTATGAGCAGGCTTTATATCTAAGCAATTACAGATCTAAACAGCTCTGCACATAACCATTCTACACTATAACAACAAGAATAAAATATCCGGAGGGTGAGGTAGCATAATAGAATGTAGAAATTACAAGTTATAACCATAATAAGGAGGTAGTTAAGGAGGGAAAAAGAAACATACAGAAAAGCAGTACTGGTTAAGAGAATAATACTCAGTGATCAAATCCTAATTTGAACCACAATACAGAGACATGCTTATACTACCCACTTCAGAATAAAAATGAGGGCATTTAATACGAAACCATAACAAGCTAGAAAACCTCAAAAGAGAGCTATTAGAATCATTCTACGGCAGTCAGAACCAGAGAGTATGCATGACACGTAATCAACTCATAGAGATACTATGAGCATCCAAATACCTAGCTAGTAAAAATTTCACAAAAATCTTTGACAGGTAAAACAGATAGGTAGAATTAGTAGTTCAATAAGAGAACAAGTAAATCTAGCAATTTGTGCTCCAAAAGAATATGAATTTCAACACGGAAACTTAAGAAACTGAAAGGAAACTATATTCCCGGCCAAGCAAGCAAGGCCAGAAACTGAGAGTTTTGAAGATCACTTGAAAACATCATTACTAAAGTCAGCCCTTACACACAAAAACAAGGAAAGAAATAATAAAAAAGAGTAAAATAATAATAGCAGTCGCCGTATTTAACATTATGCATAAAGCAAGCAATCTGTTAAAGACCATTCAAAAAGCAAAATGCATAAAGAAAAAAATACAAGGTGACCGAAAACGAAAATTTATTACCAGAAAGATACTTTCAGAATTCATTAACAATTAGAAACTTGAGAGATGTAGAAAAATATTTCGGACCCATATTTTACTTGCATTAAAAAAAAAAAAAAGGTCAATCATGATACAATTACAAACAACCATGAGGGATTCAGAAACATAAAGAAAAAAAATATAAGTATAAAAAAATTGGGAAAAGAAAAGGCATGGACCTGAATATACTAAAAGCTCCCACAACATAACCCTTCAAAATTCACAAACCAGATGAACAATTGAATTTTGTAGAAAAATACGGTCAACCCACTCTTTCATTCACATCCAAGAACAAACCCAGAGAGAAAAATCAAGTACAATTGCATGAGAAAAAGAAGAAAAAGAAAAGAAGAAGCCAGCTAGACGAAGAAGCAAAACCTTAACAACAAAGTCGATGCCCGTGATCAGTAAGAATTCAACATAAAAATCTGAACCTAAGAAAGGCCCTTTTTATAACATAAAATCTGCAAATTCAGGGCGAAGTACCCGGAGACGCTTACAGAGAGGGAACAAAGAAGCTTCGGTTCAGACCTGGACAGTCCCAATCGAATTCCCAAAGAGCCCCCATTTTCTCAAGTGTAATATCGAAAACGGCAAATGTAAAACCGAGCGTAATTAGAGAGAGAAACTAGGGGGTAGCCCCCCCCCCCCCGGCATGGGGTGGATGGGGAAAATCCACCCCGTCCCCCGCCACCGGTGTGCGGGGGCGGGGTACCCCGTCCCGCATGACGGGGTACGGGGTGGGGGGCCAGTCCGTCCGGCCCCCCGCACCCCCCTTCTGGGCCTTGGGCCCAGAGGCAATTTCTGGGCCGAAAATGGCCCAGACGCAATTTCTAGGCCATTTTGAGCCCAGAAGCAAATTCTGGGCCATTTTGGGCCCAGAAATCTCAGCAATGGGCCATTTTGGGCCCATAAAATTATAGGTAAAAAAGAAAAAAAAAATTTCCGAAATTTAAAAGAAAAAAAAAATGTTATGTCTAATACGTAATAAACTAATAATAATAACTAAGCTATTACAAAATTGAAAGGCTAAACAATTACAAAATTACAAACATAAAAGTGTCCAAAGGACATTGTATCAACATTACAAATTTTAGCATACAAAATTTTTACAAATCATTAAAAATTGATCATTCTAAAGAGGCTTGTCAGCTGTGGCTTGTCTTTGAGTCAAGAGGTGTGACAGTTGGGGCGGCCCGGGCTTGAACACATTTTTATGTTGCAGAGGTGCTAGACGTCTCATGTGTTACTACAAAAATTAATATTAAAATTAATAACGATGAAATGGAATTGAATATAAAAAAATTAAAATAATAAAATAAAAAATAATTACCAGGTGGTCCAAATCCAGACTGATCACCACCCTCATCGGTCTCCTTAAAATCTAAAATATCCGGAACATGAATATCTTTTCCTATCGTCCAACTCTGTGTGCATATCAATGCCTCTACAGTTGTAGGAGACAATGAACTACGGAAAGGATCCAATATACGACCTCCGGTACTAAAGGCTGACTCTGAGGCAACGGTGCTAATAGGGATGGCCAAAATACAGCGGGCAATCTCAGAAATGATGGGATATTTCTTTGAGGCATTCTTCCACCATCCTAATATATCGAAATGATCATCATCATCTTGGACCATATCCGCTGACAAATAGTTGTCTAACTCAGAAACGACCTCCGTAGATTGATGGACTAGTGTGGGATTCTGTGCGAGGGTCTTAGTCCACGGCATTCTGCGCTTCTTTGTAGGAGGCCCGGTCACGATGTCTGTAGAAGGAGTTGGGGTCGGTGTATGTGTCTTTTTTGTAGTACCACCCTTAATTGCCATAAACTCGTCATACAATTTTTTCAGGGTATCTCGGGCCAATTCACCAATAATGTCAGTCCATACCTGATCGTGAACAAGTCCCAACCCATATAACAAGCCTGAAACTTTCAGACGGGGATCAAGAATAACAGCCACATATAAGAAAATATTCATTCTAGTCAAATCTCCCCAATACTTGTCATATTTTAGCATCATGGAACTTGCCATCCCCCTCATCCTTTCATTGGAACCCCTACGCATATCTTCTAATTCTTCTTTTACCCTACATATTTGTTGACAAAACCCATGGGATGTAGGGTACAAAGAACCAGATATATTCAACGTGACATCATAAAATAATCCAAGAAAATCAACGAAAGTAGAAACTACCACCCAATCATCATCATTAGGCTTTCGTGATCCCCCGTGCTCATCAAAGTATTTGACATATTGGATGTCTTCATCACTCAATAATTGAAAGGCTGCCTTATATTCCTGGGCCGCCTCCAACATCAAGAAGGTTGAGTTCCATCTGGTAGGAACATCAGTACAAAGACCCTTCTTCGATGTTATGCCCGCAGCCTTTGCAGCAACTTTGAATTTCTCCAATCTTGAAGGAGAAGACCTCACCCATTTCACAGCCATTCTAACTCGGGCAACCGAGTCATCAACATCTTTCAACCCCTCAGTCACAATTAAATTCAAAATATGTGCAGCACATCTAACATGCAAGTATTCACCACCCAAGAATGTCTTATTTGCATCTTTAAGATAATTCTTTAGATATCCCAATGCGACATCATTAGATGACGCATTATCAACTGACACAGACAAAACCTTTTCCAACCCCCACTCCTTTATTGCGGCCTCCAATGCCTTCCCAATCGTCTCACCCTTATGATCAGTTATTTGACAAAATTTAATAATCTTTTTGTGCAGAACCCAATCAGCATCAACAAAATGCACAGTCAACGACATGTAATTCATATTTTGGATAGAAGTCCAAGTATCGGTAGTGAGGCAAACTACCAAACCCGCGAGTTGGCCTCTCAAAACATCTTTATCACGAAGGTACATCTTCTTAATATCCTTTGCCACGGTGTGACGAGAAGGAAGTACAAATCTGGGTTCCAACTCTTGGACAAATTCTTGGAACCCTTTACCCTCCACAAACTGAAAAGGCAACTCGTCCATGATAATCATACGAGCTAACTTCTTTCTACACTCATCGGGGTTATACTTCGTATACCCCTTCAATGTTGGCCCCCCGGCCCCACTACTCCCATCAGCCATTTTAATATCTAGTCTAGATTGGCCCTTCTCTACTAAGGATTTTAATATTGGACTCTTCTTGCATTGTTCCTCTAGATGGACCTTCAGCTGGGATGTACCATGTTTCCTATAGTGACATCCATACAGTTTCCCACAGTGATTACATTTAGCTTGTGGGTTGTTGGGGTCCCCACCCTTTAGTTTGGTAAAGTGTTGCCAAACTATAGATACAGGTTTCTTGCCCTGTGTGGGCTTCGGAGCAGGGCAATGTGTACTCGTTATAGGGGTAGGAGTAGGGTTAGTTTCTGGGGTAGGGGTGTTGGCTGGGGAAGGCGAGCTATCACTGAAATCCGAAGACATTCCTGATTTTCCAACAAAAAAAAAAAAAAAAAATCAAACTACAATCCAACACAATCAGCAAAAAGTACATTCATAACTATTATTGATGTATTAAGTACTTTTAATTATCTAATAGTTATAATTATTTAAAACTTTTAAATAAAACAAAAACTGCTTGATAATATGCTTCATAGTTTTGTTCTCTCATTTTTACTTTTCATATATTTAATTTTATAAAATTCAATTCTTAATAGTTGCTGACATTAATATTAGTATATTGGTATATTTTTAAATTTTTTAAAATCTTGAAAGATGTTTAAAAAATATGAAAATGAGATATATGATAAAAAAAAATAGTTTATTTACCACATGACAAAAGAAATAATAATTTATGACAGAAAAATATATATTTTTTCGAAATTTACTATCTTACTAAAAAAACTATCTTATTAAATTTTCACTTTAATAAGAAAATTTATTTTAAATATTATAATATTTAGATTTTTTAATTTTTGTCCAATCATTTATCTCTATTCCAACGTCTAAAAAATATAAAAATAAAATGCAACTCTGATAAAAATACATTTAAAACTTTTCAATTAGAATATATAAACTTTGTGACTTTTTTTTTTTAATGAAAATTTAATTTTGATTTAGGGGTTTCAACCCCTAAATCAATTTAGGGTTTCGGATTGGAACCCCAATCCGAAACCCTAAATTGATTTAGGTTTCAACCCCTAAATCAAATTAGGGTTTCGGATTGGGGTTCCAATCCGAAACCCTAACCCCTAAATTGATTTAGGGGTTTCAATCATGAAACCCCTAAATCAATTTAGGGGTCCGAATCACAATGAAATTAACAAAAAAAAAAAAAAAAAACAAACCATTCAATCGGGAATCCAAACAATCACACAATCCGAAGACATCCACAGCACACAATCCAAACAATCCCATCCTCCATCTCCGATTCAACCCCATCCTACCTCCAATCTCCGATCAAAACTAAAAAAAAAATAAAAAATAATAACCAAACGGAGAAAATCAAAAGGGGAGGAGAAATGTTACCGTGCGGCGTGCGTCCGGTCTCGTGCGTCGTGCGAGAGAGAGGGATGATGGAATACGTGCGGCGGCCGGACTGGTTGCCGGTGGGAGGAGGGAACACCGAATGGATTAGGCCGAAGGGGGTGAAGCCGTGAAGGGACTCGGGAGGGGAGGGGAGGGGAATCAGGGGATCGGGGGGGGAGGGGTTGGGTTATGGGTTAATGCCTTTAGAGAAACGGTGCCGTTTTGTGGTGGACAAAACGGCGCCGTTTCAATTAGTGGGTTTTATTATTAACCTACTAATTTAAACGGCGCCGTTTTGTCCACCACAAAACGGCGCCGTTTCTCTTATATAACTTATATATATATATATAATATATAATATATTATATATTTATATTATATATATATATAGATGCGGGGCGGGGGAAACACGGACCGGGGGGGGTCCGTTTCCGTCCCCCGCCTCCGCTGGGGGTTGGGATACGGGCCGGGGCCCCCCGCCCCGGCCCCTACGGTGCGGGGCGCCCCGCCCCGCCCTATGCGGGGGCGGGGCGAACGGGGCGGGGCAGCGGGTTCCGGAGCCCTGCTGCCCACCCCTAAGAGAAACTACTCTGCCGTCTCGTCATACGCTCACTTTATGATTTATCCATTGATATCATGTGGTGCACGTGCTTTATTAAAAAAGTGAAAAAAAATATAAAAAGATAGAAAAAATTGAGAGTATTAAGTACGCTCACGTGAATCAATCTCATCTCATTTTATTTAATTATTATAATTATTTTTAAATTTTTATATAAAATATAATAAATAATTTAAATTTTTTAAATTTTAATTCAATTTTTTAAATTATAAAATAATAATATTATTAAAAATAATATTCTAATAGTATTTTATTTAAAACTATCTCATTTTATCTTATTATTCAAACAACTTCTTTATTTTTTAAATATCTATATATATAATTTAATAGATTACCTGATTCTATGTAAGATGACGAGGCAAAGAGGGCACTCTAAGAGCATTGGCATTGGCTTCATCAAAGTCAATGCTAAATTTTGATGAAAAGTATATGTTTTGTTGAATCATAAAATCTTCCTATCCATAATCCCACATTGGATTAGCCATTAGATTCATCAAAATAATAATATAATATTATATTTTTAATAATAATTTTTTTTTTCATATTTTGTAATTAAACCTACTATATGTATATTAATAATTTAATTTGATATTTAAACCTACTATATATATATTTATGGAAAAGGCAGTATATAAATTGTGCCTTTTATTAACTGTAATGGATAGAAAAATAAGTATATCCATTGAAGGCAGTTGCACAATATGCTTTTTTGGATATAAAGGAAAATGACATACAGCTGCAACATCTTCTTAAATAAAAATACAAATTCAGTGGATTAAAAGCTACACATCTCGTATAAAACCAGCTTCTTAAAACAAGGATTTATCTATACACAACTCTACAAATTCAGATTCTAAAACTGGTAAACAAATTCAGCGTACTGACATAAACATTACAGGCTCAAAACAGGAATATACAGCAATCAGAAAAGCATACAAAATCAGCCTAACTAAATGACACCATTATCATATATATTGTCCACAAACAGATCCAACAGAACAACTTTAAGAATACAACCTCCATTCACCAAATACTTCCAGCAATTACAAGATTTATCACATACAAACAGATCCACAAACACTTCCAAAAAATGGGTACTTCACAGATTTTCTACTCCACAAACAGATCCAACAGAACAGCTTTAAGAATACAACCTCCATTCACCAAATACTTCCAGCAATTACAAGATTTATCACATACAAACAGATCCACAAACACTTCCAAAAAATGGGTACTTCACAGATTTTCTAGTCCACAAAACCAAGTCCAAAAACTAAACTAACATTCAGAAATTCCAATGTATTTCCATTCAAAAAAATAGAAAGTCATCCATTATCATAGTGGCTGCCCAGCCACATGCTTCATGTTGAAGTCTTGTGGCTAAGCATCAATACTAATGTTCAGCCAACCAGAGACAAGTACGTTATCCTCTTCAACAGTGAAAGAAGCTCCTCTTTGAACTTTTTTTGTTGGAGGCCTCTTTTCACCGTGAATGGGAGTTGGGCTGACCAAAGTATTAGAATGGGGTGTGAAGGTTGGAGTGGTAATAGGACATTCTCCTCCACTTTGTAAGAGAGTGGTGAAGAATGGGTCCTCCTCCAAAAGATTGTCCATCCTTTAAAAATTACAATTTTGAAGTTGTCAGACAAGGTCCAGCAAAAACAGAAAAACAGCAGCACATACAACGTATTTTGCATTAAACAAGGTCCAGCAAGACAGTTTACAGAAAAACAGTATAAAAAAATAGAAAACCATTTATATTAAGTACCCTTAATATATACAACTTAGGTTAATTATTTAAAAGATCATGGTCAATATGCAAAATTTAATTGCTGTCATTTGGACGTCTTTTCATTCGTTTTCACCAAATTAAGGAGCTCTTTAATTTTGGTCTTCAACAACTAGTCTCGAACAACATGAATGAATACTATATCAGATGGATAAAAGGATATGGAGTAGGTTGGGAGAAAGAAATCATGCATATCTTATACAAACTAAAGCTTGAAATGGGAAAAGAAAGTTGCAGAGAAATGAAGTAGCTTTAACATGATCTGTAGCTAGTATGAACTCAGATATCATTAAAATTCTATGCATCATGGATTTCCAACATCAGATAGTCATGATTAGCTTGGGGGATAAACATGGAGTTCCATGCTACGTTATAAGCCATACCCACTTTTTTCTCACAGGAGAAAACCATTTAACAGTCTTTTGATTAAATGATGTTAGTACACAATCTTTTTCCAAACAGAATAATACAAACACAGGATGTACAAAAATGCACAAATAATTTCCCTTATTTAGATAAGGAATAATTACAACTAACCAATACATTACTATAACTTATGCAGGATAAGCAACAAACTCTAAGATTTCCTTTACCATCCCAGAATCAGTCTTAGCCCACAAAAATAGATGGCTCAAAGCGGCACCACCAGAGCAATGATTATAAAAATATATACAACCATCTTAAAATAATGTGAAATACAGAAAATAAAATACTTCAATTGTTAAGCCTTTATCTCTATTCTACTACTCCTAACAGGTGTTTCTAATTAATAGCATAAAAATTCAGTGCTTTTGATCAGGAAAAAACTGAAATAAAAAAACTCAGCCCTGATTTGATCCCAAAGACTTGCTGTCAAATGAGAATTTTTTAAAATTCTCTCATCTTTTTTTTTTTACTCTCAATCGAGTCAATCCAAACATCTCACCAAAACAATCCCAAAAATAATTTTCATATAGCGAACCATTTACAGTTTTAGTAACTACAATACCAGAATGAGTGTAGTTGCTTGAGCCGAAGGGACTGACTGGTGAAGAAAATCTGCAAGAAATTCACAAAATCAATGACCCAACTTCAGTCGAATGCTCAGTAAAACCATTTATTTTTTCCACCCAAACAACCGAAAGCAAAAGCCCCAATCGGGGCTGAATGGAAATAAAAAACAGATCCAAGATTAGGGTTCAAAAAGAAAAGCAATCGGTCGAACCTGAAATCGGATGCCTTCCGCACGAATCTGATCTACTTGAAACCGGTAGAAGAAACCCCCGAATGATTCTGCACCAAGAATCCAAGGAAGAATCAAAAAAAGCTTAAAAACGAGAGAAAGAGAGACAGTGGGAGAGAAAACAAACCGGCTTCCTTTGGAGAAGAAGATCGTGTAGAGCCGAGTGTTCTTGCCCTTGAAGAATCGAATGGCTGCGAAGATTCGAAGTGTAGAGCCGAAGTGATTGGAAGAAATGAAAATGAGAGAAACGGGAAGAGAAATCGCGGGAGGGAACGGGGAGAGAGGGAAACGAAAAGTGACCGGTAAATAAATAAAATAGACTAAAATAATGTGAAGATGAGTGCACAGTAACTTTCCAAATATGAAAGACCCGATACATTTACTGTAGGTCAAAGTTACCCATTTCTGGGTTTGACTAATCCAATGCAGCATATTTTTCTTCGATTCATCTATTTTTGCATTTGGCATTGGCTTTGATGAAGCCAATGCCAATGCTCTAAGCTATGAGGTTATATAATATCAATAGAGTTCAATTCATCATTTCTATACAGCATATTATATTTAATTTTTTATTTTAAAAAAAAAATACTACTCCCACCTATAAAACTCACGGACAAAATTCATCAATTGAATTGTTTTTTTTTTACTTAATAATCAAAAAATGTTTTTAAATGAATTTATGATTTTTTTAATAATTTTTTAAATATTTCAAGCGTTTAAAAAAATGTTTGAAAAAAAAATTGCCCCTCATCCACGTCACTTTTTTTATTTTACAATTATTAAATTAAATAAATAAATTATCTAGAAACATTATATATTTAATAAAAAATATATATATGTAATATAAGATTTCGTTTGTTTTAAAAAATAAGATGAGATAAATTAAAATAAATAAAATAAAATATATTATTTTTGTATTAAAATTAAAAAAAATTAAATTATTTATTTTATTTTATATAATAATTTAAAAAAATTATAATGATTGAAATATGATGCAACGAGAATTTTGCATGCGTAAAATTGAACAGAATTTTTCGTAACAATGCTCTGGTAGTTCTGAACTTTTGGTGGCGTCTATGTGAATACCTGAAGCCAGAAAGGGTAACTTTGGCACAAGACTTTTTGGGTGCTAGTCCTCGTGGAGAAAGAGGAAAAGCAGGTTGGTCGGCTGTCTTTATTGTCTTCTGAACGTGTAGAAACGTAGCGTTCGCCCCGGCTGACACGAAATGCATCATGATATTTTAGAGAGGAATGATATTGACAATAATGAGTATACAAGCCTCGTATAAATATTTTAAAAATATAATAAATATAAAATTTATATAAAAATATTAATTTTTTAAAAATAAATCATACTCTTTCTAAAAATAATTGTTTGGTAGTTACGTATTATACTTGAACTATATATAACATTATTCTATTTTATAACTTCTAAATAATAAGTTTGTCTCGTTACCATTTTTTTCATAAAAATATTTTAAATAGAGATATTATATAATTTGAATAAAAAATTATATCACTCGGGAAAATAATAAATAAATAATAAATAATCAGTGACCAAAATTATTCACCGATCAAGTGATAACAAAACAATCAATCTACATGTTTTTTTATATTTTAAATATTAAATATTTTTTATTCGTATAAGATTATTTTATTAACGGATAATGGCGTGGCATGCCATATGGTAGCCACGTGTGATTCTCTTAGAACAAAATGCTTTGAATATTTAGTAAAAATAACTTTAAAATAAAATGCTTTGAATATTTTGAGTCATACATTTTCATTCTCATTCACATTCTATCACATTACTTACTAAATAAATAATCTATTTACAAAAAAGAACATTAAGTTCTTCATCATTCATTGATATAAAATGTTTTCTACATTCTCACTTTCATTGATCAGCACGTTGTTATGTTCCGTGTGTTAAAATTAGCATCCTGATGACGAGGGAAGTCTGACATATTGAACCGGTGTCTATTAATGAGTCATCATCACGTTGCAATCTACCCTTCCATTTGATACCATAACTCCATAAACGTTCATTTAGCCCCTCATATAAGTTTTCATGCCTTCATTCATTCATTTCCTTTCATCGTTCATTCATTTTCTGCATCCTTCGTTTCATTAACTTCATACTAACACGCACGTATAAACATGGGATACTTACCATTCAGTAAATATCCATTTCATCATACTCATGCATCACATTTATGATAACGATTACATTTAAAATGGGCAACCAAAGGAATGCATAAGATACATATATATCTTCTATATATATATAAAAAGTGTGTATGAAATGGAAAATCTTGTTTTAACGGTTTTTCTTGTTTTTCCATTAAAGTTAACACCATTTATTTTAACGGTTTGGCACATAAAATAAAGATATAAATGTTAAGAGAGATAGCATTCAATGTTATTATATGATTTATTAATCTCAATAATTATAATACTTAATAGTTTCTATAATAATAAGTAATTAAAAATTAGTTATTATATTTTTCTCTTTCTCCTTAACATATACAAGTGTATTAGGTGCATAAGACCTGAATCCCTAAGTATAATATATGTGTATTATACGTTTCATTAACTCAGATTATTGAGTATTCCAAATTTAAAAATCTCATATAATATATAATACAAATGTGTTTAATCAAAGTGTTTTTTTTCCCCATGGTAGTAGGACGTAGCTTCCGCTAAGTCATATTCCATACGTGGACTTGCTATGATAGGCACGTGACAAAAGTTGTGATTCTTGAGCTAATAAAGAAAGAGTAAATTCGGCCAACAATTTCAAAATATATTTTATGATTTATATATATACTATATATAGAAAATATTATACTACAAATTTTATAAAAAGATTATGTTTTAACTTTATGTTGTCCCTGATCGACTCAACCAACAACAAAATAAGAATTTCAATGTTGTCTTTATTGATTGTCTACAGAATGACATAAATTGATGAATTATAATACAAACATCAAACGACACATATTTTAAACTACCATTTGTGTTAGACTTTTATTAAATTTTTTGTATATATCTTTGCTAAAATTATAGATGTTATAAACATATATTGGATTATATGATATTTTGAACTAATTTTTTTTATTTTCTCTAATATGCCTTAAATTATTAAGTGACATCAATAATTTTTATAAAATATATATTATATTTTACAAATAATCATTTCATAAAATTAGACAAACGTGCTTTGCACGTTACTCCCCCTTAGTATATATATATATACATAACATATATATATATATATATATATATAGCATAGCTTTCTAAATGATCTTTTCATTTCCTAAAAACATTATTCACCCACAATTGAGAATAGTGAAAGATGTAACCCTTAAAGTCCCTCCCTCATTTTTCTCCTCTCTTCTTCATCTTTATTTCCATGTCATCTTAATTTCCATCGTGGTATCATAACCCTTGGTGACACCAAGCTTAATCCCGTAGATCATGTCTTTTTGCTCAATCTTTCAATTGGCTTGACCTCTCTCATGTAATCTTGATCGTTGCTCGACCTTATTTTGTCGGAATCAATGACTTTTAAGTATCTTTATTAGTAAAGAGCATTTTTTTACTAGCTTATTTGTTACTTGAAGGGTATTTTTAGTATGTTGTAAGCATTGTTTGAAACCTCAAACCATTTTTTACATTTTATTTTTCATCCTATAATTGACCAAGACTATACTTAACTCATTATTCGTTCAATCTTTTTGGCCTATTGTTAGCCCTTTGATCATCTAATTGAAGATCAATCATCGAATATGATGGTTGCCCTCAAATTTCAAAGTTCTTCGCTTTGAGTTTGAGGAGATGTTAGAAAAGGAAAATTCTTCTTATCATCCTCACACTTCACACACCACACTTATTTTAATTTTTTTTTCATTTTTTCTATAATAAATATGTAATGTGTAGATGATAAATAGAATAATTTAATTAGTTTAATAAGAATAAAATGAAATAAAAAATAAAAAAAAATAAAAAATATTATTTTAATATATAAAGTGTGTGGTGTGGGATGATGTGTAGCATTTCTCGTTAGAAAATATTTCAAATCAAATTCTTGATTTGATATTATGCTAAGTAACTGATTTGCTTTTCTTAACTTTCAAATCAATAAATTTGACTTTCATAATGTATAATATTAACATTATCTCACCTCCATATAATTTTCTTATAAATAGAGATCTAAACTTTATATTCAATAACAATTGAGAATTTCAAGATATAGCCCTTAAAATCTATCTTCTTAATTCGTTCTCCTTCTATCTACTGCATCTCCGTTTCTATTTTATCTTAATTTTTATCACTTTCTAGGATGATCAGCCAAAAAGTCCAATCATTAAAGAGAAAAAAGATAACAAAGAATTTTTCATGTCATAAAAGATATTCATTGTCAAGAAATCGCATCCATTTTCTGTCCAAGAAAAACATGCATAAGAATTAAAAAAAATTGCGCCACTTATACGTAGTAAAATTGACTTAGTTTAGACATTTTTAGATAGTTGTAATTGTGAGTGCGCAAGTGTCATATAATGATCATTTTTTAAAAAAAAAAATGAATAAATACAGAATCCATATGAAAAAAGTTAAATTTATAATAATAAACCTCATTATTTTTCAAAGCGACTGTATGTTATTTACACATTTCACGATTGTACGTAGCATTACTTATTACTAATCATTTACATGTATGTATTACTAATCATTTACATGTATGTATTACTCATCATTTCCCTATACTCCCATTTGCTTTTTTCCTTAAAAATAGAAAAGAAAAAGAAAAAATAGAAAATGGGTTTCATGAAAGCGTTTCCCCTCTTTGCTCACTTCAAACTGCTAGCTATTGAAAAGTAAGACATTTGAAGCAATTGAAAACTTCTTTGTGGTACAAACTGTTAGCCTCAAAGATAGAAAAACAAAAATGAGTAAGGCATGTTTGGGCACTTGGAATATTTCAAAATTTGTGAATAATAATAAAATGGTTTGAGTGAAGATATTTTATTGGGTTTTGGAAAATAAAACAGAAAAAGTTAAATAAAAATATTATAAAGTTAAAAAAACTATTTGAATATTATTTTTGTTTTTAAATTTGTAAAAATTATATTGGTTTTTGTGTTTTGTTTTGAAATTTGTAAAAATTGTATTAGTTTTTATGCTTGGATAATGATTAGGTAATGACTACACGAAAAAGTTATAAAATATTTTGTATTTGAGTGATATTTTAGAATGAAATTATACGAAAGTTTTTAGAATTCTGATAATTCTTTGCCTGTCCAAACATGCCCTAAATCAAGCAAGCCTTAGAAGACAATATTTACAAAACAAACAACAATAGATAACTAGGTTAAAGCTGAATATTCATTGTAGTGTCTACAACAAAATTAAACAAAAAGAAAAACTTGACAGTTCAACATTGTGTCTCTATGTATGTCTCTGCTCTTAAAAGAAAAACTGATGCAAAGAGTACTTCTTTTCTGAGTGTACTGGATGAGTAGGAATCTCTGTCAAATTTTCAATCCTACAGGAAGTTATCTTCTCCCAACCCCTCGGAGAACAAATCATGGCATATATTATAAGTAGATTTCAGATCTTCCATGCAATCTGGCCACACACCTTGCTAGCTGTGCTTTATACTATACTTCAAGCTGTCCAGGAATTGGAAATATGCTACACTCCAATAGTTGTTAAATAATAAAGGACCACAGACACCCCAAAATCCTGTAATAAAACCAAGCACCAGACTAACCTTAAACCCTAGATTTCGAAGCCCATGTTTCTCCTCTTGAATCTCCTTGTCTCTGTTTTGGCTAACAATATTTGCACACTCATGTGGAAGTGGTTTACCACAAAGTCCACGATTGCCCTCATATGCAGAGGGATCAAAGCTCTGGAGTTGAGTGCCTAATGGTATCATTCCGTTGAGGTTATTGTTTGCAACACTAAACCACGACAAGAAATGTAGACTAGTTAGTGATGCTGGTATTTCACCAGAGAACTTATTTGCAGAGAGATCTAATCTTTCCAAGTTTGTGAGCTCAGATATCTGGCATGGAATGTTTCCTGAGAAGCTATTGTGGCTAAGATCCAGCACATGAAGCTGCAGTAAATGGCCAATCTCAATGGGAACGTTGCCACTAAGACTATTGTTTCCAATATATATCGCTGGTGGCATGGAGGTGAGGTAAGTGTATTGGTTAAAGGTACAATTTTTGGAAATGGTACCATTTTTGGAGACAAAAATTGGCAACTTCGAATAACTTTGCTCAACTGGAGGTGCAGTCTGTTTTAATACCAATGCTGGCAAATCACAAAGTTCTTTTGGAAATTCACCTGAAATGAGGTTATTGGATAAGTCTAAATAGAATAGCCTTGGAAGAGTTGACAACCAACCAGGAATTGATCCTATGATTCGATTGAAACTTAAATCCAGAACTTCTAACTTCTTTAGTTTAGACAACCATGAAGGCAAAGTACCAGTCAGTTGGCAACCACCAAGACCCAATACTTGTAAATTTTCGAATCCGAAAGAACCAACTATACTGTCATCACTAGGCATTGCCTCATGCTGAAAATTTACTGGAAGGATGACAATTTTAAGACTCTTGCAACCCGACAAAACTGTGATTGCCTCTGTGAGATTGGTTAGCTTATTGTCGCCGAGTGAAAGGTATTGTAAGAGTTTCAATTGAAGCACCTCTGGCATAATTTTTCCCTCCAATCTGTTTTGGGCAAGTCGAATTGCTTTGAGGGACTTGCACGAGTAAAGGCTTGCTGGCAATATGCCAGTAAATTCATTACCCCCAAGGTCAAGTATAGTGAGTTGTTGAAGGCTAGAGAAATTAAGATTCGAAATATATCCACAAAATAAATTGCACCGTAAATTCAATTCAATGAGATTTGTGCAATTTGTCAAAGATTGAGGCAGAGAGCCTGTTAAGTAGTTCATATGAAGGAGCAGGCGCTTCAATTTGGAGAGCTTTCCAATATTCAGAGGAAGCTTGCCACTGAATTGATTGTAATATAACTCAAGGATTGTGAGTTTCGTAAGGTTCACAATGTCACTGTTAATAGGCCCTGAGAGATTAGAGAAAGGTAAGGAGATTTCTGTCAACTCTGTTGCATTGTATATATCATGTGGAAGCTGTCCGGAGAGATAATAGTTAAAACCTGCTCGGAAAACTTCTAGCTTTGAACATCTCCCTAGTCCAGTAGGAATTTGACCACTATGATTATTGAAAGAGAAATCGAGGAGCCTAACTGAGGGAGAATTGATGCAAAGAGAGGAAGGAATATGACCTGTGAAGCTATTGTGGCTGACATTAAGCTCTGTCAAATTCCATGCTCGCCGGAGGAACAAAGATTGGATCATCCCATTGAAATCATTGTTAGAGATGTCAACTATTTGAATGGAGGCAGGCCAGCCATTAGAAGAAAATAGTGAAGAAATGTCTCCAGCTAGATGGTTGTTGCTCAAATCAAGGACCCTGAGTTGGTTCCAGCTTGAAAAGAATCCAGTAGGCAGAGGACCTGAAAATGAATTGTTAGAGAGATTGAGGTGAGAGAGACGTGAAAGGTTTCCAAGAACGGAAGATATGCTGCCTCTGAGGCCTTTAGAGGGTAACCAAATATGAGTGACTCTACCTTTATGATCACAAGAAATACCATCCCAGAGGCAACAATCAATGGAAGACCAGTTTAATGGAGGAGACGAAGTAGTGAAGGGTAAGGATAATAGAGACTTTCGGGCAATTTGGTTGCATCCATGGTTTGAAGAGAAAGTGCCTAAGAGAATCAAAGTGAAGAGGAGGTATTGAGGGGTGAAGTCTGCCATACTTCTTGTTTGATATGTCTGACGAGAAGAAGACTCGTTATGTATTAGCTTTTCGTGGACGAAATGGAAGGAAGAGCAAAGCCAATAGATATGCGAATTGCTAATTGGTTACATCTCTTTGTAATTACTCCGAAAGTGAAAGGCCGACTTGAAAAGTTGACTAAATAAATGAATTATTTTATTCATCATTTATATACACTATATAAATGTTTGGTCGGCTGTCGTTTTTGTCTTCTGAACGTGTATAAACGTAGCGTCCGCCCCGGCTGACACGAAATGCAACATGATATTTTAGAGAGGAATGATATTGACAATAATATATATAACTACCATTTAATTATTTTAAAAAAATAAATAAATAAGAAATTTATATAAAAAAATTAATTTTTTAATAACGTACCGTATTTTTTTTAAAACAATTACTTGTTAAAAAAATAAATAAATAAGAAATTTATATAAAAAAAATTAATTTTTTAATAACGAACCATATTCTTTTTTAAAACAATTACTTGGTAGGTATGTATTCTACTACTTTATATAATATTATTTTATTTTATAATTTCAAAATAATAAGTTTGTCTCATTACCATTTTTTTCATCAAAATATTTTAAACAGAGATATTATATAATTTGAATAAAAAATTTATATCACTCAAATAATAATAAAAAAATAATAAATAATCAGTGACCAAAATTATTCACTGATCAAGTTATAACAAAACAATCAATCTACATGCTTTTTTATATTTTAAATATTAAATATTTTTATTCGTATAAAATTATTTTACTAACAGATAATGGCATGGCATGCCATATGGTAGCCACGTGTGACTCCCTTGGAACAAAATGTTTTGAATATTTAGTAAAAATAACTTTAAAATAAAATGCTTTGAATATTTTGAGTCATACATTCTCATTCTCATTCTCATTCTATCACATGGTCCGCTAGTAAACACCTCAATAAGTTACCTCAATAAGTTTCCCAAGTTTCGATTGGTCACTCTGGTTTGACCGTCGGTTTGAGGATGAAACATATTGAAAAATAGCAGTTTCATCTCCATTTTTGCTCACAAAGTCTTCCAAAAATAACTCATGAACTTAATATTCCAGTCGGACACTATGGTGGCTGGAACACTAACTCACTCAAAAATAAGTAGTACAAAGGCTATCTTAAGTATAGGAGGATGTTGTGTAATAATTATGAATAAAACTTTTAAATCGTCTCTTCCAAAAAAGTTGTTTAAATCTAAATTCGTATAAAATGGTAAAAATTTTTACAAATAAAAATGATAGTATGTATAATGAATGGAATGGTGTAACGGAAATAAAAAGAGCACTAGTCATAGACTAGATTCATACGTTTGAATTTTTTTTAGTGTCGAAATGGAACGTAAAAGATTAACAAATTAAAATTAACAATTAAAGATTCAACTACGCTAAACAATTTTAATTAATTTGAAAATTAAATAATAAACTAAAATTAATCTAAAATATAATTAGGGATGTAACCAGTTCGGTTCGGTCCGGTTTTGGTAGGCACCGGTTTTACATTTTTTAAAACCGATTACGCACCGATTACCCTCATAAACCTGTACTCCGGTTTTACCGGTTTCTTGTCCGGTTTGGTCCGGTTTTTCGGTTTTAATAAAATACATATTTATCATAAAAAAAATCTATTTAACAAAAAGAAAACTGCTATGTAAAAAAATTTATATGCTAATATATATTTATCTACTAATGTCTTATGTACTTATCATAAAAAATATAAAGAGTTTTAAGTGTATTAAGCCATCAATATTTAGTAATAATATTTGAGTGATTTTCTTTCTTTTTTGGTTCTTACTTCTTATGAATCTATGTTATTAATAAATAATATATTTTTATAATATTATATATTTAAAGCATATGATCAATTAAAGTTTCATGTTTAAGATTAAATTTTTATTTTATAAATTATAATAACATTATCTTATATATAATTATAATTTATATTATTATATATAAAAATTATATATAATATAAAATATATAATATATAACATTAAATAAATAAATAAATAAAAATATATTAAATAGTACCGGTCCGGTCCGGGCCAGTCTGGTCTAAAAATGACCGGAATCGAAACCGGACCGGTTCCGGCCGGTTTTCCATTTTATGAAGCCGGTTCCAGACCGGTTCGGGCCAATTTGCCGGTTAAAATTTACACCCATAAATATAATTGTAATGCATATTTAATAGAAGTTTAAAGAAACAAGAAAAAAATAACTAACATAAAATAAAATAAACAGCAAATAAAATGTCCAAACTTTTAATAAAAAAATATCAAGAATACACCATAAACTTCAAATTGAAATTAAATAAAAAGTAGGGAATGAAAAGGTCAAGCCAAATGAACGGAGATGGAGATTGAAAGCAGTAGAGGAGGCTGGACTGTAGTAGCAATTGGACCCCTTAAGGAGCTATTCAACGCGCTACAGTGTGAGTAAGTGCTCCAAAAGAATTTATGTGTTGCGGTTTGAATGAATGCTAGATAGGAAAAATCTTCATGCGGCTTGAAATATGCTCCCTAAAAGAAATTAAGAGGGGTTGGGGGTAGAGATGAGAATTTTGAGTTGAGATAAAAGTTTAAAATATTATTTTTAAGTATTATTATTGTTTTGGGATTTGAAAAAGTTGTATTGTATATTATATTTTGTGTGAAAATTTGAAAAAGTTGTAATAATGAGATGAGAATTTTGGAATGAAACATGTTTACCAAACCTGCCCAAAGTGTGCGGCACCCCAAAAAAATAGAAGTCTGCCGTGTAGTCTTGAACTCCCCAAGGAAAAAATAATTTTTTTCAGTAGATCAAACTCCACCATGGAAAATACAAGTCTTGCATGTAGCAGTTGAAGTCCCATTCCAAGTCAAAGTCTCCAAATCAATTAATGTAGCCCTTGGTCAAATTAGAAGTGTGGCTGAAATTAATTCCTCATCACCAAAGTGTTGCCATGTGTTAAAGACTCCAAGGTCAAAGTCTCATTTGAATAAATGCATATCAAGGTCAAAGTCTCATTTTCATTTATTAGCCTATACTAAAAAAATAAAAATCAAAATTAGAAATAAAATAAAATAAAATAAAAATAAAGAATAGAATATCAAAAATATGGTATATATGTAAATAAACATTGTCCAATTAAATCACAAGTTATAATATTAAGCAAAAACCATGCTATTTATCAATTTAAATCACAACTCGGATTTATGCATCTTAATCAATTTTTCATATAAAATCAATAATAATGTAATAAAAGAATTAAAATATATTGGTTCTAAATGTATAAAAATATGCAATATTTCAGCTTAATCATACATCCCAATTAGCATTTTGCTAATCCTTGAGCAAAATTGTGAAAATTAGTTGAGATGAACATTGCATAAAGATCGAAATTCAAACAAAATCAATCAAACACAATTCCGAATTCTCACAAAAGGTGATTCATGACTACTCAACCCCAGGAGCTAGACGTTTGTGTGTGTGTAGCTACACGGTTGTGTGTTCCTCATTACTAGCTAGGATTTGTCATAGGATTTTTCAACATTAAGATTAATCATTGCTGATTCTAACTACCTCAAAACCCAAGGGACTAGCAGTTTTCACGCTAGCTCTGTTTAAAGGTTGAACACTCAACCCTCAAAATTAGGGTAACTGTTTCTAGCCTTTACTTAGGAAAGTTCACCAAGTTGTCTTTATTTTCTTCTTCTTCTTCTTCTTTTTTTCTCGATTCTTTTCGAGTCCTCTCTTTCTTCTTTGTCTTTCATTCTTTTTTTTTTTTTTAGCATGGCTCAATAGTCCTACAGTTTACTTCTCATGTGTTAAATCAGTGGACAGTAAATGATAAACACTACATGTGTAAGCATGTGCAAAATATCCTTCAAACTTTTTCTTTCGTTTGATATAAATCTTACCAAGTCTCATCTTAATAAGTATAGCAGCCCGGTGTTTCAAACCATATATCAACTAATATGATGCATCAGAAATCATGATCTATGCTCAAGGTTGAAAATAAATCTTCACAAAATAATTCTGCTCAACCACTTCACCAAACTGCTCAAATTTCACAAAATGCTAGAAATAAAGTGTGCACACACGCTACCTCAACTAGTGAGAGACATGGTCCTCAATGAAGTAGCAGGTGCATTACATAAACCAAATGACATTCTTCTAAAAGCAAAAGTACCAAAGGGGCAAGTGAAGGTGGTATTCTCTTGATCCTCTAGTGCTATAGAAATTTGATAATAACCAGAGAAGCCATCCAAGAAACAATAAAAAGCATTACCCGCTACTTTTTCTAAAATCTGATCCAGGAAAGGTAATGGGAAGTGATCTTTTCGACTGACTGAATTCAACTTTCGGTAGTCAATACACATTCTCCAGCCCGTTACCTTCCTAGTCGGGATCAACTCACCATTAGCATTTTCAATAACAGTTAAACCAGATTTTTTTTGTACTACCTGTGTTAGACTTACCCATTTGCTGTCAGAGATAGGATAGATGACTCCTACAGCTAACAATTTCAGCACTTCGTTCTTCACCACCTCCTTCGTGGTAGGATTCAACCTCTGCTGTGCATCACGAACTGGTCTCGCATCTCCTTTCAGAAAAATATTGTGGGTACAAATTGAAGGATCAATACATTTGATGTCTGCAATAGTCCAGCCTATCGCTCCTCGATGATTTCTCAGCATTGTTAATAATTCTGCTTCCTGCTTTGAAGTGAGCTAAGAAGAAATGACCACTAGAAATGTATCCTCAATTGGGCCCAAAAAAACATACTTCAAATTCTCGGGTAGTGGCTTCAACTCTAATACTGGGATCTCTTCTTTGGATGACTTCATGGCTCCTGGTAAATCAAGAGCTTCAAAGACTAGCCTACGCCAATTACTCGTGTAACTCACATCTGATAACTGAAGAGACCCAGATGTCTTTGTCAACTCTAATGATATAGGAATTGTTTCAAAAAAAGCCTCATACTACTTAGGAAAGCCATCCTCAGATGCACTCTCAAAATCAAATACTGATAACAACTCTGAAATATCAAAATCATACATCATATCAACAGCATGCACATCTGAATCATCGCATCCACTAGGCATCTTGCAAGTGTTGAACACATTCATCTCCAATGTCATGTTCCCAAAAGTGAGCTTCAGTACTCCAATTTAATAATTAATAAGTGCATTCAAAGTAGCAAGGAATGGGCGTCTAAGGATGACAGGTGCTTGGTGAATAGTGGAGACTGGCTGCTGTATGTCAAGAACTACAAAATCTATTGGGTAATAAAATTTGTCCACCTGGACCAGCACATCTTCAACTATACCCCTCGGCACTTTAACTGATCTGTCAGCTAACTGTAGCATGATGTAGGTCTTTTTTCAGCTCATCCAATCCCAACTACTCATACATTGAGAATGGTAGTAAGTTCACACTACTCCCTAAATAAAGTAGAGCTCTCCCAATGCGTGACTCACCAATCATAATGGAAATGTGGGGAGAGTCAGGATCTCCAAACTTCTGAGGAGTCTCACTCAATATCAGTGCACTAACTTGCTCTGTTAGGAAGGCTTTCTTCTTCACATTTAGCTTCTTCTTCACTGTGCACAAGTCCTTCAAAATTTTTGCATAAGAAAGCACTTGTTGTATGGCATCCAAGAGTGGGATATTAATCTTGAATTGCTTCAAAATCTCTTGAATCTCAGTGTGATATTTGTTATTTTGGCCAACTGCCAATCTCTGAGGATAGGGAACCACAGGTTGGTACCCCCTAGTAGTTTAAGTCTCTCCACTCACAGGTTTCTTTGACTCTAGCCTCACTTCCTCTGGTTCTTTCTCAACTTCATCAGTCTCTATTACATCTTTAGGTTTAAAACCAACTACTTGTCTATCCATGGTCATCTCAGGTTGGGGAACTTCCTTCCCGCTTCTCAAAGTAAGAACGGCCTTCGCTGCCTCAATAACGTCTCCTGAGACATTATGCACTTGCTGTTGTTATTACCTGTATACTTGAAGATTAGGCTGAGGTTGTGCTGGAAATTTCCCTTTCTCTAGAGTGCTCAAGGTTGTGCTCATCTTATTAATAGTGTCACGCAACTCATTTATGGCCTGAGTGTTCTAATTGTTTGTGGTGGCCTGAATCTGCATGAATTGCTGAAGTGTATTGGCCATCTGTGTCATACTGTCATCTAGAGACTTCTCTGCAGATGATGGAGGTTGAGAACTCTGTGTAGCTATATGAGGCTGAAATCCAGGAGGAGCTACAAAAGGATAGCTTTGAGAACTCTGATATGGCTGATACTAGTGTTAAAGAGCACCCTGATGAAATGACTGCAGCTAAGATGGTGGAGACCAGCCAGGTTGATTATTTCTCCATGAGAAATTTGGGTGATTCCTCCACCCTGGATTATATGTGTTGGAAAAGAGCTGATTTTGTGTTCTGTTAACCCAGTTAGTTGATTACATCTGCTCAGCCCCATTTTCTTGAAATACTGGCATAATCGGGCAGTCTTGGGTCTTATGGTTCGAATCAACATATATAGAACATGCCTATACTACTTTCACAGCCTTTACTTTTTCCATTTCCATGACCTCCAGTCTTCTAGTTAATGCAGCTATTTGGGCTTGAACATCAGTGTCTTCCTTCAGCTCATATATGCCCCCTCCAAAAATAGCCCTTAGCGGCTGTGCTATTAACGGCACTCGATCAGTACGAGTGTTCCACTATTGTGCCCTCTCGGCAAGATAGTCAAAAAATGATTGTGCTTTATCTAGGCTCTTGCTAAAGAATTCTCCATTGCACATCGTCTGAGCAAACTACTTACATTCTGGAGTGAGACTAGTGTAAAAATAGCTCACCAACCTCCAAGATTCGAAACCATGGTGTGGACAGATGTTTACCAAATCTTTAAATTTTTCCCAATTGGCCTGAAAAGTCTCATCAGGTTTCTAATTGAATTGGCTGATTTGCTTTTGCAAAAACTGAGTTCTTTGAAAAGGAAATTTTTTTTGTAAGAATTCACACTGCATATCAGACCAACTAGAGATAGAATTAGGCGTCAAAGAATTAAACTAAATCTTCACTTTATCCATTAAAGAGAAAAGAAACAAATGAAATCTAATAAACTCATCAGTAATGGCCTTGGTAATAAACGTAGTGCAAGCCAACTGAAAATCTGTCAAGTGCTGGTAAGGACTCTCAGAATCCATCCCGTGGAACTGAAGTATCACTGACATCATACCATGCTTAATAGAAAAATTAGGTTTATCTTCGGGTAAAACAATGCATGAAGGTGTAGTGAGTGTGTTGCAAATAATCCTTAAGAGTGCGTGATGCAGGTGCAGCCATGATTTGCTCAATTTCAATATCCTTGCTCATAGAAGAGACAAAAGAGCTATCTATCTCCAAGCTGTATATACTACTCTCAATACTCGATGTAACTCTAAGTAACCTATTTGAACTTTCTCTCACCCATGACATGAAACATCAGTCTAAATAGCATAAATAAGGTTCAAGCAACTAAGTGGTAGATGGCAAATGAAATATGTAGTTAGAGATAAGATAGTGAAAAGAAATATGAAAATAAAAAATAACGAGTTTAAATTTAAATTGGACAACTATCCCTAGCAACGGCGCCAAAAACTTGACTCACTAAAAAATGAATAGCACAAATGCTATCCCAAGTGCAGGAGGATGTCGTGTAATAATTAGGAATAAAATTCCTAAATCGTCTCCTCGGGAAAAGTTGTTTAAATCTAAACTCGTATAAAATAGTGAAAAGTTTCACAAATAAAAGTGATGGTATGTACAATGAATGGAATGATGCAACGGAAATAAAAAAGGCACTAGTCATTGACTAGATTCATACTTTTGGATTTTTTTAGTGTCGAAATGGAATGTAAAAGACTAACAAATTAAAATTAACAATTAAAGATTCAACTATGCTAAACAATTTTAATTAATTTGAAAATTAAATAATAAACTAAATTAATCTAAAATATAATTGTAATGCATATTTAATAGAAGTTTAAAGAAACAAGAAAAAAATAACTAATATAAAATAAAATAAACAGCAAATAAAATATCCAAAATTTTAATCCAAAAATATTAAAAATACACCATAAACTTCAAATTGAAATTTAATAAAAAGTATGGAATGAAAAGAACAAGCAAAATGAATGGAGATGGAGATTGAAAGCAGTGGATGATGCTGGATTATAGCAGCAATTGGACCCCTCAAAAAGCTATTCAATGCGCTGCAGTGTGAGTGAGTGCCCCAGAAGAATTTATGTGTTGCGGCGTGAATGAATGCTAGAGAGGAAAAATCTTCGTGCGGCTTGAAATATGCTCTCTAAAAGAAATTAAGTGTGTGGCGCCCCAAAAGAATAGAAGTCTGCCATGTAGTCTTGAACTCCCTAAGAAAAAAATAAATTTTTTCCGTAGGTCAATCTCCACCAAGGAAAATACAAGTCTTGCATGTAGCGTTCGCCTCGGCTGACACGAAATGCATCATGATATTTTAGAGAGGAGTGATATTGACACTACCGAATATATTTAAGTGTCATATAATTACTTTAAAAATAATAAAAAAATATGAAATTTATATAAAATAAAATTAATTTTTTAATAACAAATCATAGTCTTTTTCAAAACAACTGCTTGGTAGTTCCGTATTCTACGACTATATATAACATTATTCTGTTTTATAACTTCAAAATAATAAGTTTATCTCATTACCATTTTTTTCATCAAAATATTTTAAATAGAGATATTATATAATTTGAATAAAAAATTTATATCACTCAGAAAATAATAATAAAATAATAAATAATCAGTGACCAAAATTATTCACCGATCAAGTTATAACAAAACAATCAATCTACATGTTTTTTCATATTTTAAATATTAAATATTTTTATTCGTATAAGATTATTTTACTAATAGATAATGGTGAGGCATGCCCTATGGTAGCCACATGTGACTCTCTTGGAACAAAATGCTCTGAATATTTAGTAAAAATAACTTTAAAATAAAATGCTTTGAATATTTTGAGTCATACATTTTCATTCTCATTCTCATTCTATCACATTACTTACTAAATAAATAATCTATTTATAAAAAAGATCATTAAGTTCTTCATCATTCATTGATATACAATGTTTTGTACATTCTCACTTTCATTGATGATCAGCATATTATTACGTCCCGTGTGTTAAAATTAGCATTCTTATGATAAGGGAAGTCTGACATATTGAACTAGTGTCCATTAATGAGTCCTCATGACGTTGCAATCTGCCCTTCAATTTGATACCATAACTTCATAAAAAACATTCATTTAGCCCCTAATTTAAGTTTTCATGCCTTCATTCATTCATTTCCTTTCATCGTTCATTCATTTTCCGCATCCTTCGTTTCATTAACTTCATACTTACACGCACGTATAAACATGGGATACTTACGATTCAATAAATATACATTTCATCATACTCATGCATCACATTTATCATAAAGATTACAGTTAAAATGGGCAACCAAATGAATGCCAATGTATACATAACATATATTATATATATATATATATATATATAGCTTTCTAAATGATCTTTTCATTTCCTAAAGAAACATTATTCACCCACAATTGAGAATAGGAAAGATGTAACCCTTAACGTCCCTCCCTCATTTCTCTCCTCTCTTCTCCATCTCTATTCCATACTATCTTAATTTCCATCATGGTATCATAACTCTTGGTAACACTGAGCTTAATCCCGTGGATCATGTCTTTTTGCTCAATCTTTCAATTGGCTTGACCTCTCTCATGTAATCTTGATCACTACTCAACCTTATTTTGTCGGAATCAATGCTTTTTTAAGTATCTTTATTAGTAAAGAGCATTTTTTATTAGCTTATTTGTTACTTGAATGGTATTTTTGGTCTGTTGTGAGTATTGTTTGAAGTTTCAGACCATTTTTTACTTTTTATTTTTCATCCTATAATTGATGAAGACTATACTTAACTCATTATTCACTCAATCTTTCGGCCTATTATTAGCCCTTTGATCATCTAATTGGCGATCAATCATCGAATATGATGGTTGCCCTCAAATTCCAAAGTTCTTTGCTTTGAGTTTGAGGAGATGTTAGAAAATATTTCAAATCAAATTGTGGATTTGATATTATGTTAAGTAATTGATTTGCTTTTCTTAACTATCAAATCAATAAATTTGACTTTCATAATATATAATATTAACATTATCTCACCTCCATATAATTTTCTTATTAATAGAGATCTAAACTTTATATTCAATAACAATTGAGAATTTCAAGATGTAGCCCTTAAAATCTATCTTCTTAATTCGTTCTCCTTCTATCTACTGCATCTCCGTTTCTATTTTATCTTAATTTCTATCAGTTTCTAGGATGATCAGCCAAAAAGTCCAATCATTATAGAGAAAAAAGATAACAAAGAATTTTTCATGTCATAAAAGATATTCATTGTCAAGAAATCGCATCCATTTTCTGTCCAAGAAAAACATGCATAAGAATAAAAAAAAAATGCGCCACTTATACGTAGTAAAATTGACTGAGTTTAGACAGTTTTAGATAGTTGTAATTGTGAGTGCGCAAGTGTCATATAATGATCATTTAAAAAAAAGTGAATAAATACGGGATCCACATGAAAAAAGTTAATTTTATAATAATAAAACCTCACTATTTTTCAAAGCGACTGCATGGTACTTGCATATTCCACAACTGTATATAGCATTACTTATTACTCATCATTTCCATGTATGTATTACTCATCATTTCCCTATACTCCCATTTGCTTTTTTTCTTAAAAATAGAAAAGAAAAAGAAAAAATAGAAAATGGGTTTCATGAAAAGCGTTTCCCTTCTTTGCTCACTTCAAACTGCTAGCTATTGAAAAGTAAGACATTTGAAGCAATTGAAAACTTCTTTGTGGTACAAACTGTTAGCCTCAAAGATAGAAAAACAAAAATGAGTAAGGCATGTTTGGGCACTTGGAATATTTCAAAATTTGTGAATAATAATAAAATGGTTTGAGTGAAGATATTTTATTGGGTTTTCATGCCTTCATTCATTCATTTCCTTTCATCGTTCATTCATTTTCCGCATCCTTCGTTTCATTAACTTCATACTTACACGCACGCACGTATAAACATGGGATACTTACGATTCAATAAATATACATTTCATCATACTCATGCATCACATTTATCATAAAGATTACAGTTAAAATGGGCAACCAAATGAATGCCAATGCAGACATAACACACACACACATACACACACACACACACACATATATATATCATAGCTTTCTAAATGATCTTTTCATTTCCTAAAGAAACATTATTCACCCACAATTGAGAATGGTGAAGATGTAACCCTTAAAGTCCCTCCCTCATTTTTCTCCTCTCTTCTCCATATGTATTTCCATGTTATCTTAATTTCCATCATGGTATCATAACCCTTGGTAACACCAAGTTTAATCCCATGGATCATGTCTTTTTGCTCAATCTTTCAATTTGACTTGACCTCTCTCACATAATCTTGATCACTGCTCAACCTTATTTTGTCGGAATCAATGCCTTAATAAGTATCTTTATTAGCTATGAGCATTTTTTTAGTAGCTTATTTGTTACTTGAAGGGGATGTTTTAGTCTGTTTAGTATTATTTGAAGCCAATGACCATCTTTTGCTTTTTGTTTTTCATCTTATAGTTGACCAAGACTATAATTAACCTATTATTCGCTCAATCTTTGATTTGATGTTATGTTTAAGTGATTTGCTTTTCATTACTATCAAATAAATAAATTTGACTTTCGTAGTATATAATATTAACATTATCTCACCTCCATGTAATTTTCTGATAAATATAGATCTAAACTTTATATTCAATAACAATTGAGAATTTCAAGATGCAGCCCTTAAAATCTATCTTCTTAATTCATTCTCCTTCTATCTACTGCATGTTTGTTTCTATTTTATCTTATTTTCTATCAGTTTCTAGGATGATCAGCCAAAAAGTCCAATTATTATAGAGAAAAAAGATAACAAAGAATTTTTCATGTCATGAAAGATATTCATTGTCAAGAAATCGCATCCATTTTCCTCCCAAGAAAAACATATATAAGAATAAAACAAAATGCACTACTTATATGCAAAGTTGGCTAAGTTTAGACATTTTTAGATAATTTCAATCGTGAGTGCGCAATCGTCATATAATGATTATTTTAAAAAGAAAAATTGTGATTATTTTAAAAAGAAAAATTGAATAAATGCGGGATCCACATAAAAAAGGTTAATTTTTTAATAATAAACCACACTCATTTTCAAAGAGATTGCATGGTACTTACATATTCTACGATTATATGTAACATTATTTATTACTAATCATTTCCATGTATGTATTACTCATAATTTCTCTATACTCGCCCATTTGCTTTTTTTCTTAAAAAAAGAAAAGGAAAATAAAAAATAAAAAATAAAAAATGGGTTTGATGAAAAGCGTTTCCCTTCTTTGCTCACTTAAAACTGCTAGCTATTGAAAAGTAAGACATTTGAAACTATTGAAAACTTCCTTGTTGTACAAACTGTTAGCCTCAAAGATGGAAAAACAAAAATGAGTAAGGCATGTTTGGTCACTTGGAGTATCTTAAAATTTGTGAATAGTAATAAAATAGTTTAAGTGAAAATGTTTTATTAGATTTTTGAAAATGAAAAAGAAAAAGTTGAATATAAATATTATAAATTTAAAAAAACTATTTGAATATTATTTTTGTTTTAAAATTTGTAAAAATTATATTGGTTTTTGTATTCTGTGACGCCCCCAAATCTTACGTATGCATACAGGAAAATTGAGACGTCGGGATAATGACAACACCGGGTCACCACTCTATCGCCAAGTGCCAAGTATGTGTACATGCAATAAGTGTGTAAAAGAAAACACGCAGTGGATAAATAAAGTCATATAACTAAGTACCATAATTTTTCTATATGTAATACAAACCCATTCAAAACATACATAATAAAATATCACAAGTTACAAATAATGTTTCAAAACCAACTACAAGGCATAAACTCCCAATCAAAACTCCGGCGAAGCTGCCTCCTCAGGCTCAGCCTCCTTCTCCTCTATCTCTGCATCAAAATCTACGGTACCAAAATGGTGCCGCAGGTAAGTAAAAATCCAAACGCTACAAGATAAAAATATATTAAACTCAAACAATATGCATGAAAGAAAGCAAATGCACAGATCCCATAAAATCACATTTTTCCACACACACCAAAAATCCCATTTGGCCCCAAAAACGTATTACTTTCCAACTCACGCCAAAAATCTCATTTGGCTCAAAACATATCCTTTAAACATAACTTCGCCATTATCCCCGATAATGACCCAAAAACCAAACCATCAGAGCATTGTAGGTGGGAATCGCAGACGAGACTCTACCACTATCCCTGCTCACCACCATCCCTACGCGTGCACCGTAGGCGGGATTCTACCACCGTCCCTGCTTACCACCATCCCTACGCCGCGTGTACCGTAGGAGGGAACCATAGGCGGGATTCCACTACCGTCCCTGTTTACCACCATCCCTACACGTGCCTCTGACTCAAACCAGTCAATCCAACCGTTCACATATGCCATAAATCATTTCTCGCTTACAAGCCCAGTTTCCATTTTACAAACACATGTACATGCATACAACTACACGAAAACTCGATTTTCCCTTTTTTTAAACATGAACATGCGTGCACTATACAATGCAAACATCAAGATACAAATATCTCAAACAAATATCAACATCAACCAAACAACTCCGTCCTTAATCCATCCGACCCCCAAACTCCTCAGACTCAGTCTGGAATCAACCAACCAGTCTAATAATTTATTGTAAAAACAATAATATATTTAAATCTAAAATAGAGTTTGAAAAATACTTACAGCGCTATAAGATATTTTTTGAAAGCTCACGACATTGCAAATGACGGAGAAAAAGAAACGTAACAGTGTATTTTAAACTGTAGCCGTAGGTTATAAATTATCCACTTTCGAACGGAGACAAACCAAGATACGAAATTGATAGGTTAGAGATGTTTATGAAGTTAAAAGAAGTGAGTTTTGGCCGTGAGTGGCGGTGGAAATGGCGGTGGAAGTGCAAAAATGGGATGATTGGAGTTGAGCTCGTGGAAGCTACTCTGGCAACGGATCGGGGCTGGAAATGGGTGGGTTAGGACGGCAAGAGGTAGGGGATGAAGTGGTGAAGAGGTGGTGGCCGGAGGTGGAGCGATGGTGCCGGAAACGGCAAAAAGCCGTGCAGCTTAGATGGGCTGTAGGGGGTGATCGGCGGCACGGATGGGACTGAAAATTGGTGGGGGTGTTCACTGGCTGGAGGGGGATGTTCTGGGTGGGAGGTGTCGACCATGCCGGCTGGACGGCGGTGGTTCGGGGCTGGAGGCTGGACGGCGACGGGAAGAAAGGGAGAGGTGCTGCGTGCGGGGAGAGAGAAGGAAAAAGGAGAAGAAGAAAAAGAAAGAAAGAAGAAAAGAAGAAAAGGAAAAAGAAAAAAGGAAAAAGGGAAAAAGAAAAAAGAGAAAAGAAAAGATGGAGAAAGAAAATGAGGTCTAATCTTCACTTCCGGAGTCTAAAAATTAATCCGACGAAAACGATTTTAAAAACCATAAAACGACTAAAATAAATTAAACACCACATCAAATGAAATAAAACCAATTTAAAATATAAAATTTAAAATAAAAGAACTAGAATATTAATTAAATTAAAAAACTCCTTCAGTGAAAATACACGTAAAAACGGGATATCACATGTTCTGTTTCGAAGTTTATAAAAATTGTATTGGTTTTTATGCTTGGTTAATGATTAGGTAATGACTATGTGAAAAAGTTGAAAAATGTTTTGTATTTGAATGATATTTTAGAATGAAATTATAAGAAAGTTTTTAGAATTTTAAGAATTCTGTTAATTCTTTGTCTGTCCAAACATGCCCTAAATCAAGCAAGCCTTTGAAGACAATATTTACAAAACAAACAATAATAGATAAAAGCTGAATATTCATTGTATTGTCTACAACAAAATTAAACAAAACGAAAAACTTGACAGTTCAACATTGTATCTCTATGTATGTCTGCTCTTAAAAGAAAAACTGATGCAAAGAGTACTTCTTTTCTGAGTGTACTGGATGAGTAGGAACCTCTGTCAAATTTTCAATCCTATGGGAAGTTATCTTCTTCCAACCCATCGGATGGCATATATTACAAGTAGATTTCAGGTCTTCCATGCAATCTGGCCACACATCTTGCTAGCTGTGCATTGATACTATACTTCAAGCTATCCAGGAATTGGAAATATGCTACTCTCCAATAATTGTTAAAGAATAAAGGACCACAGACACCCCAAAATCCTGTAATAAAACCGAGCACCAGACTAACACGAAACCCTACATTTCCAAGCCCACGTTTCTCCTCTTGAATCTCCTTGTCTCTATTTTGGCTAACAACATTTGCACACTCAAGTGGAAGTGGTTTACCACAAAGTCCAGGATTGCCCTCATATGCAGAGGGATCAAAGCTCTGGAGTTGAGTTCCTGACGGTATCATTCCGTTGAGGTCATTGTTTGCAACACTTAACCACGACAAGAAATGAAGACTAGTTAGTGATGCTGGTATTTCACCAGAGAACTTGTTTGCAGAGAGATCTAATTTTTCCAAGTTTGTGAGCTCAGATATTTGATATGGAATGTTTCCTGAGAAGCTATTGTGGCTAAGATCCAGCACATGAAGCTGCAGTAAATGGCCAATCTCAATGGGAACGTTGCCACTAAGACTATTGTTTCCAATATATATCGCTGGTGGCATGGAGGTGAGGTAATTGTATTGGTTAAAGGTACAATTTTTGGAAATGGTACCATTTTTGTAGACAAAAATTGGCGACTCCGAATAACTTTGCTCAACTTTAGGTGCAGTCTGTTTTAATACCAATGCTGGCAAATCACAAGTTCTTTTGGAAATTCACCCGAAATGAGGTTATTGGATAAGTCTAAATAGAATAGCCTTGGAAGAGTTGACAACCAACCAGGAATTGATCCTGTGATTCGATTGGAACTTAGATCCAGAACTTCTAACTCCTTAAGTTTAGACAACCATGAAGGCAAAGTACCAGTCAGTTGGCAACCACCAAGACCCAAGACTTGTAAATTTTCGAATCCGAAAGAACCAACTATACTGTCATCACTAGGCATTGCCTCATGCTGAAAATTTAGTGGAAGGATGACTATTATAAGACTCTTGCAACCCGACAAAACTTTGATTGCCTCTGTGAGATTGGTTAGCTTATTGTCGCCAAGTGAAAGGTATTGTAAGAGTTTCAATTGAAGCACCTCTGGCATAATTTGTCCCTCCAATCTGTTTTGGGCAAGTCGAATTGCTTTGAGGGACTTGCACGAGTAAAGGCCTGCTGGCAATTTGCCAGTAAATTCATTACCCCCAAGGTCAAGTATAGTGAGTTGTTGAAGGCCAGAGAAATTAAGAGTAGAAATATATCCACAAAATAAATTGAACCGTAAATTCAATTCAATGAGATTTGTGCAATTTGTCAGAGATTGAGGCAGAGAGCCTGTTAAGCAGTTCATATGAAGGAGAAGCTGCTTCAATTTGGACAGCTTTCCTATATTCAGAGGTAGCTTGCCACTGAATTGATTGGAATATAACTCAAGGATTGTGAGTTTCGTAAGGTTCACAATGTCACTGTTAATAGGCCCTGAGAGATTAGAGAAAGGTATGGAGATTTCTGTCAACTCTATTGCATTGTATATATCATGTGGAAGCTGTCCGGAGAGATAATAGTTAAAACCTGCTCGGAAAACTTCTAGCTTTGAACATCTCCCTATTCCAGTAGGAATTTGACCACTATGATTATTGAAAGAGAAATCGAGGAGCCTAACTGAGGGAGAATTGATGCAAAGAGAGGAAGGAATATGACCTGTGAAGCCATTGTGGCTGACATTAAGCTCGATCAAATTCCATGCTTGCCGGAGGAACAAAGATTGGATCATCCCATTGAAGTCATTCTTAGAGATGTCAACTATTTGAATGGATGCAGGCCAGCCATTAGAAGAAAATAGTGAAGAAATGTCTCCAGCTAGATGGTTGTTGCTCAAATCAAGGACCCTGAGTTGGTTCCAGCTCGAAAAGAATCCAGTAGGGAGAGGACCTGAAAGTGAATTGTTAGAGAGATTGAGGTGAGAGAGACGTGAAAGGTTTCCAAGAACGGAAGATATGCTGCCTCTGAGGCCCTTGGAGGGTAACCAAACATGAGTGACTTGACCTTTATGATCACAAGAAATACCATCCCAGAGGCAAGAATCAATGGAAGACCAGTTTAATGGAGGAGACGAAGTAGTGAAGGGTAAGGACAATAGAGACTTTCGGGCAATTTGGTTGCATCCATGATTTGCAGAGAAAGTGCCTAAGAGAATCAAAGTGAAGAGGAGGTATTGAGGCGTGAAGTCTGCCATACTTCTTGTTTGATATGTCTGATGAGAAGAAGACTGGTTATGGTATTACCTATTATTGGAATAAATGGAAGGAAGAGCAAAGTCAATGGATATGCGAATTGTTAATTGGTGTACATCTCTTTGTAACTACTCCGGAAGCGGCCGGCTCGAGATGTTGACTCCGAAAGTGTATATAATTCTGACATGTAATTCATTAAGGAATCTATCTATTTAATTGTATAAAAGCCAAGTTTTCCCTTCACACTTGGGATTAATACCGCATTAGTCGGTTGTCTCCCCTCCAAAACGTCCACCGCGTTTATGCAAATTCATACGTCGCATACCTCCATTTTAGCTTTCCTTCCATACGTAGCTGCCGCCACCCGCTGCCACGACAGAGCTTTCCACTTGGAACTGACGCCACTGGCAGCCACGCGAAACCGTAGTGCCCCTTTCTAAACCACCGTGTTACGGCCCCATATTATCAATCCCACGAGAAACCGTCAACCACACTGCCGTAGAAACCACCCTCCTCACACTGCTCAGCCTCGGTGCTGCCCCACAGCAGCCTTCCTCTTGGTGCGGAAACCATCGTCGTAGCCCAGCCCCACCGTGCACCATGCAGTCTCCCAGCAGAAGTTGCACCGAAATACCCCTGTTTTGTTTCCCGAATGCAAAGTACCGACCCTCCTGCTTCCAAACACTGCAGCTACCTCAACCATGAGCCAACCATGCCCAACCACCCCGGCGGCCACAGACATGAAGTTGACGTTTATGAAGATCGCACAAATGAAACATGTAAAATCGAAGTATCTGCAAAACAGAGTCTTCCGCTTCCAGTAGGGAAAAAAAAACATGACAGTGAAAATGAAAGCATAAAAATCATGAACTGTCTTGTTGAAATTTCTTGCTTATATTCAAACCATCCCCACATAAGGAAGCACATTTTCATGCTAAACTGCATGCTTACATGCAAGAGGGTGAACTGTGTTGATGGCATTCATTCCTTAAAAATCAGGAATGAAAGGGTGCACCAAGTGAGCACCGCTTATATCCCACGTACAAATTGGCCGTGACATGAAGAGGCAACGGTTCTAAAAAATTAAACCGAAGAGGCAACAGAAGAAACGGAAGTGGCAAATACGAAGCGGTTCTCTTTCTTCCACTCTTTCGATCATATATATTTTGGAAAGTTACTTTTCTTTGTTTCACATTCTTCTCCACTCGCTCTCTCTCAAATCAATTAAGGCCAACCCACTGTACATTTCTGCATTAAACTTTGTTCGGGTGTGTAGGTGCGGTGATTCCAACTGCCTTTCGATCGCGTGTGTGTACATATTGATATATATATTCCTATATGCATAAGATGTTTTTATTGTTTCCATGCAGAAAGTTCTAATATGTTTTTACTTTTTATTTTTCAGAAAAGGATTTCTGGCAGTACTGGTTTTGATTATCATCAGGGACGAAACCATATCAAAGGTTATTGCCTCCCCTGCCTCTTCCAAAAAATTGATAATTCCTCTGCCACAAAAATTTTATGAGAGAGAAAATTAAGACCTTTCAAGCTTGGTCGAGAAGTTGGTAGTCAATTTATTTCTAGGACTGCAATGATTCTTTGTAATTTTCTTCTTCTTCTTTATCTGGTATAAGATTCTATAGTGGATCGATGTCACCTTCGAAATAGAACTTCAGTTTGAATTGATTTACGTACCATTAATGGTTTGCTCATTAGTTCTAAACATATAGACGGTAGTCTTGAAAACTTTGTAATGGTTTGAAAACTTTTTTGGTTTGTAATGTTTTGGGTTTAATTAAGATATTTCTGATCAAAATAAATGATAATTTATGACATAATTCCTCTCTTTAAATTGAATGTGGAAGAAGGAAAATGTAAGAAAAATTGCTTTCAAAACCTTAGTATGGACAGGTTAAATACAGTGAAAATTTCTGAAACATAGGGTTCTGTGTCTTGCAGATGTATCAGTAATTCACTGGAATCCTTTCTCTCAACCAGTTTGCTACCTATTTTTAAATCCTACACGCATCTTTTTGGCTTTTGCCCTTTAACATACAAAACGGTTTGGTAAAAGAGGATGATTTGCACTTTTAAGGAGGTCTGTTGTCATGGTCTGCCATATGTGGTCTTGAAAAGTAGTTTAAACCTAAGAAGCTTATAAGTTGTATGGAACCTTACAAGACTACATAAAATGAAAACCCACAAATTTCTGTCGTGATGCCTCCCATTTTATCAACCCCACGTCCCCCAAAATCCCAAAACTCAGCTTCCTCCATTTATTTTTACTATATAGTCTGACCGATCAATTTTTTTGCTTTTTTTTGTTTTTGTTTTTACTATATACTCTGGTTGGTTACTGATAAACGGCAGGAGACAAATTACACTGCACCCATATTTAGCCAAAAGGATCCAAATGGTGTGGCAAATAGCAAGGCATATAGAAAACAATGCTACATATTTCTACATTGAGAGAGGTTTAGGTTGTGTAAAAGTTTACATGGTGTGCTTTCCATCAAAATAATCACCCATGTCAGGTCATAAATTCCGGATAAACTTAGAAGTGAGCAGATAGAGCAGAAACTCATCCTAAACACTGAGATGCATCTTTCCTTCCATCTAAAAAATCAGCCTTGCCCAAGAACAAGATCTGAAGTTTTTTACTTTCTATTAAACAGTAAAGAAGATATAACACGATTTCCTCCCAAGTTACCAGCTTTAACTTGAAATATTTATTTAAACAAATCAGAAAACGAAAAGAAAGGATTTTAGTTTTACTTTTATTTTTATATAATATTCCTTCCTGATCATCACGAAAAGAAAGGCTACTTCGTTGCATTATATTGTGTTTTCCAGTACCAAAAATAAAAAAAAAAATAATAATAATAAAATAATATATAAAATAAAATATAAAATAAAATAAATAAAATATAAAACGTATGTATTGTTGAAATAGAAAACAAAAACTGAAATACGAAATGAGCAAGTGATGTGGAGAAAATATTCTCTCATTCAATCGAATTTTAATGATACAGTGAACAAATATATATACCATTGCAAGAACTGAAAAGAAAAAGAAAACTTCTAAAATTCATCTTTCTATTATGCTACTTAATTACAAATACTAAATCACAACTTTTTGGACAGCATGGTATATCTAGTGCTTTATGCATAGAGATCTTGACTTCTCTTTGTGTGCAGTCATGCATTCCTTCAACTGATGTTTTGTATTTCTGTGCCGACACTTTCTCCTTTCTGTTGCTTTCTTCTTTTTGTGTATTATAGCATACTTTATTTACTTTTTCAGCTACATCCTTTCCTTCAGTGTTGCAGGTTGTTGCTGGTCTGCTTTGGTTGCTGAATGCACTCCTTTATAAGTTGCAGCTTTCATGTTTAGTGTCCTCATGTCCTTCTTGCTTGTTCTCCATTTCTCTATTTTTTATTTTGTGAGACTCCCCCTCAAGATGGGCATAGATATTTAGGATTCCCATCTTGGACAATAGGAACTGAAGAATAGAAGATGAGAGAGCCTTAGTGAAAATGTTAGCTAATTGGAACTTTGAGGCTTTGTGTACAGGAGTGATCACTCCAACTAGGACCTTCTCTCGAACAAAGTGGCAATCTAGCTCTATGTGCTTAGTTCTTTCATAGAAGATAGGATTCCTTGTATTGTGAATGGCTACTTGATTGTCACAGAACAAGAGGGCAGATTGCTCATGCTTGATGTTGAAGTCTCTTAGCAGACCAAGGAGCCATATGATTTCACAACTTTTGGAGGCTAAAGCTCTATATTTTGCCTCTATTGAGGACCTAGGAATAGTCATTTGTTTCTTTGATTTTCAACTTATCAATGAGTCTCCAATGAATAGACAAAAGCCCGTGACAGATCTCATAGTTTTGGGACAAGCAACCCAATCAGAGTCACTATATGCTTTTAAGTGCAAGGATGATTTTGAAGACAAGAAAACCCCTTGGCCAATGAGCCTTTAAGATATCTGAGAACCCTATAGGCAGAGTGCATGTGAGTCTGTGAGGACTTATCCATGAATTGGCTCAGAACAATCACTGCATAAGTGATGCCTGGCCTAGTAATTGTCAAATAAATGAGCCTTCCAATAAGCCTTCTATAGGCTATAGGGTCTTGTAGAATCTCACTCGTGGTGTGACTTAGCTTGTGATTCAATTTAATGGGTGTAGAAACTGATTTAGTGCCAAGTAACCCTGCATCTTCTAAGACTTCAAGAGTGTATTTCCTTTGACAGATGTTGATCCCAGAGGATGATCTGGCAACTTCTAGGCCTAGGAAATATTTAAGGGGTCCAAGGTCTTTGATCTTGAATTTGTTGTGAAGGTGAGCTTTGATTGAGTCAATTTCATCTTGAGAGTTGCTTCCCACTATGATGTCATCTACATATACTAAGAGAGCAATAAATCCTTTTTGATTAACCTTAGTAAACAAAGAATAGCCAGACTTGGATTGATGAAAACCAATAGAGGTGGGAGTTAGAAAATTTGGAAAACCATTACCTTGAAGCTTGTTTAAGTCCATAAAGAGACTTGTTCAATATGCATAGGAGTTTCTCCCCCTCAATCTTGGAGTGTGATAACTTGGTGGCATTTCCATATAAATCTCCTCATCAAGATCCCCATGTAAAAAGGCATTATGGATATCCATTTGAGATAAGGACCAATTGTGAATAGATGCCAATGCAAGGAAGACACGGACTGTAGTGAGTTTAGCCACTAGACTAAATGTTTCTTGGAAGCCAAACCCTTCTCTTTGAGTATATCCCTTGGCAACAAGCCTGGCTTTGTATCTCTCAAGGGAGCCATCTGATTTAAGCTTGACTTTATAAACACATTTATAACCAATGACAGTTTTATTGGGAGGAAGTGAAGTAATAGTCCAAGTGTTATTTTGCTTTAAGGCACTAAGTTCATCATGCATGGCATCTTGCCAATGTTTGAATTTCACAGCTTCACTATAGGAATTAGGTGCAAAAGAGAGGGAGAGGGAAAAAGAAAAGGATTGATGAGATGGGGAGAGATTTTTGTAGGTGAGATGATGACTGAGTGGATGAAGTGTGGAAGATGGGCATGCTGCTTCCAGAGGCATAGCTTTTGCTACCTGGTAGTGATATTATGGAGATAGGCAGGTTGGTGCCTATCTCTGGTGGACTTTCGAAGAGGCAAGTTGGTATGCATTTCATTAGGATGAGGTGAAGCAGGAGGTGTATCAGAGGGTGTAGCAGCTAAGGGTGACTCAAGGTTAGGTGGTTCAAGTGGCAGGTCAGGTGAATGGGATATGTCAGACTGTAGGATAGGAGAAGGTGAAAAAGAATTATCTGGTGGTGGTAGAGGTAAAACTACGTTCTGAGGGAAGGAAGCATGAGGGTCTGAAGAAGTTTGAGAAGAGGGAGTGAAGGTGGAGGAATGGAAAGGAAAGATGGATTCATGGAACACTACATTTCTGGAAATGAAAGTCGAGTGAGTTTCCATATCATAGAATTTGTAGCCTTTGATGTTTGCAGTGTTACCCAGAAAAACGCATGGCTTAGCTCGAGGTTCAAACTTGGTTCTTTGGTGTTTAGAAGTGCTAGCATAGCTTAGGCAGCCAAAGACTTGAAGGTGATCATAGGAAGGTGGTGATGCAAAGACCTTCTCATAGAGAGTTTTATTTGAAAGTAGATGAGTGGGGAGCCTATTGATGATATAGGCTGCAATTAGGATGACATCTCCCTAAAGAGAAATAGGAAGTCCAGCTTGAAAAAGGAGTGACCTGGCAACATTCAAGAGGTGTTGGTGTTTCCTCTCAACTACTCCATTCTATTGAGGGGTATACACACATGATTTTTGGTTAATGATGCCATTTTTTTTTAATAAAAGCCCCTTATGTCAAATTCAAGGCCATTATCAGTTTTGATTTTTTTAACCTTGCTATTGAACTGAGTTTGAATTAGTTGGAAGAATGATTGCAGAATATACCTTGTGTCTGACTTTAGTTTCATTAAGAAAACCCATGTGATTCTTGAATAATCATCCATAATAGTTAAGAAGTAATGAAAATCCTGAATTGAAGCTTGAGAATATGGGCCCCATATATCACAATAGATTAAGTCAAAAGGGAAAGAACTAGTGGATACACTTGAAGGAAAATGAAGGTATTTCTACTTAGCCGGAGGACATATCTTACAACAAGGCAAGTCTTTGGATTTTACATTAGGAACAACAAAATGAATTAAATTCATTCTTTGTGAGGATAAGTGTCCTAATCTAAAATTCCATATATCAAAATCCTGTTGCACAGCTGCTTGGTTGACTCGAGCTTGATTAGGAAGAGTTGTTGTTGTTGTCATGGGAATGAGGCAACAGATGATAAAGGCCATTATGGACCTTAACAAGTCCAATCATCATCCATGTAGAGAGGACTTGAATGAAGCAAAGATTTTTTAAGAAAAATAGACAAATATCTGGTTTTTGAGTGAGTTTGCTAACTGAGATAAGATTGAAGGTGAATGAGGGCACACAAAGGACATTAGTCAGTATCAATGAGTCTGATAGCTTGACAGTCCCAATGTGTGTGACTTGAGCCTTTGTGTCATTTGGGAGTTGCACAAAGGCTTGTGTGCAGGGAGAAAGCTCATTAAGGTATGAAGTACAGAGCACACCATGTGATCAGTGGCTCCTGTATCCATGATCTATAGTGTCTTATAATTGCCAATATATTCAGGAGATGAGTTGTGTTTCAGAGTGAAAATGGAGGAGAGATAGTGGTGGTTACCTGCAAGGTTTGAAAAAGAATGGTCAATGAGCTTGGTTCAGAGGTTGCAGCAGGAGTAGGCAGTACAGGTTTGTCTTGTCCCAAGTTCAGTTGTGGAAATTGAGTATTGACAAGATGCATGAGATGTTGTGCTTGTGCCTGAGAGAATTGATGCAGCAAAAGTTCCTTTAGTTTTGGTAAATTTGAAGTTTGGTGAAAATCCCACAAATCTATAGCATTTATCTTATGTGTGCCCAACCTTATCATAGTGGTGATAAACCAGCTCTGACTTATCCTTTCTCTTTGGGAAATTCTAGTAGGCAAGTAAGGCAGAAGGTTCTGAGGTAGGCAATGTTGTGTTTCTTGCTTGCCTTTGCCTTTCCTCGTACAAAATAATTGAAAAAGTCTTATCCAATGAAGGCAAGGGACTTAGGAGAATGATTTGTCCCCTTATAGCATTATAGCTGTCATTCAAACTCGTTAAAAATTTAAACACAAATTCTCTTTGTTGAACTTTGCCAACATTTTTCTAGGCATCACAGGTACATTTACCACAAGAACAGCATGGAAAAGGCCCATAGTTATGTAGTTCTTCCCAAATGGCATTAAGTTGTGTGAAATAATCACTTACAGAGCGGTGTCCTTGCACAATGCCACTGAGCTTGTATTGGAGGTGATAGATTCAAGCTTCATCAGGTTGTGCAAAGCATTCCTTGAGCTTGTCCCAAACCTGGTTACCTGAAGTCATGAAAAAGACATTAGATGCAATGTCCTTTGAGACAGAATTCAGAATCCATGCAAGTAATATGTTGTTGCATCTTAACCATGAAACATAGGAAGCATTTGTCAAGTCAGGAGTGGTGATGGAGCCATCCAGAAATCTTGATTTGTTCTTGATAGAAATGGAGAGCAGAAATGATTTGCTCAAAGAAATATAATTTGAACCAATTAATGGTGGTGAGATAATGACAGTATTGGCATTGTCATTGTGATGCAGGAAGAATGGATCATTTGGGTCCTCAGGGGAAGAAGGAGAAGAAAAAGAGGAGGATGTCATGACTTATGAATTAAGTTCTGTTTGCAAGCTTAAGGAAACAAAGTAGGATTGAAGTCCTGCTTCGATACCATGTTAAAATAGAAAATAGAAACTGAAATATGAAATGGGCAAGTGAAGTGGAGAAAATCTTCTCTCATTCAATCGAATTTTAATGGTATAGGGAACACATATATATACCATTAAAAGATCTGAAAAGAAAAAGAAAAATTCTAAAGTTCATCTTTCTATTCTGCTTCTTAATTACAGATACTAAATCACAGCTTTTTGGACAGCATGGTATATCTAGTGTTTTGTACATCGAGATCCTAACTTCTCTTTGTGTGCAGTCATGCATTCCTTCAACTGATGTTTTGTGTTTCTATGCCAACACTTTCTCCTTTCTGCTGCTTTCTTCTTTTTGTGTATTGCAGCATACTTTATTTACTTTTTCAGCTACATGCTTTCCTTGAGTGTTGCATGTTGTTGTAGGTTTGCTTTGGCTATTGAATGCACTCCGTTGTAAGTTGCAGCTTTCATGTTTAGTGTCCTCATGTCCTCCTTGCTTGTTCTCCATTTAGCTGCTTTGTATTTCATGAAAGGAATGTAGGAAGCTGATCATGCATGAATATTCAAGTTGATCACATATGTATATATGCATGCATATTATATACTTTTACGGCTAGCAATTTGATCGATCGACTGAGTATTACTTCTTTAGAATTGCATGCATTTCTTTGTGGTCTATAGTTTGATGATCTGACTATTTCAAAATTTTGACTACTTCTTCTTCTACTGTTTCATTTGCATGTATGCGTTATCCTGTCCTATAAATATGATCTTCAACTCTGTATGAGTAATCATGATCTAGATCGATCATCTTAGCTATCTAAGGTACGAATGACTGAGATGAATAAGGATTTCACACCTTTGAATAAATTATCAAGTGAAAATGAATCATATCATGGATTATTGAAGTTTGAATATTACGTATGTGGGATGCAACAAATATAACAAATCAATATGAGCTTTTTAGCCTTGACCTAATACTAACAGATATCAATGTAAGTTGTTTTAAAATACTTTTTTTATAATTAATTTTTACATTTATTTAGAAACTACTAAATTTTAGCTAATATATCTTTTCGTTTCTATATTAAACGAGACTTTCATTCATACAAGCATAAGGAAAAACTATTTAGCGATTCTGACCATTGTTGACAGAACGGTTTACATATACAATAAAAAACTTTCACTATAAGAAAAAGTGTTTTCCCAGTGATTTTATGTTTGACAGGAATAAAATCACCACAAAAACACTATATTTCCAGCCATTTCTTTTTCACTGCTATTTTTGCGCATCAATTTTTTTTAGAACGTTTTGCAGTGATTTTTGTCACTTTAGCGGCTAAAATAATCACGGCAAAATTACTTTGTCTTGTTGCGACATTTGTAATAGCTACAATTGGGTCTTTAATGAGAGGGGTCCAACACGAAAAATGTTATACGATTTTCCCCCGACCCTCTGATTTTTCCCTTTCTTCCCCAAGTTCTTCTTAAACAGTGATGCTTTTTGACATAAAACTATCCTATGCTCCCACCCACCTCGGTTGCTTCATGGTTGTGCTTGTAATGCCCCGATCCTTAAGGTTCGGAGAGTTAGCTCTTATAACCTAATAAACACTTCAACAAATTTCTAACATAGCTTTCATATCTAAAATATATTTGCAAAGACTCCAAAACCAAACATAAAATTCCTCTAATATAATTAACTACACATATCAATCCATCGACTCCTCAATACCATAATCCCGATAAAAGAAATCAACTACTCCACATGTCTCTATTAACATAATGAATTGAAATAATACATAAGTCTTCATAATCATCTAAACATACTAAAATCAAATTACTTAATAAATAAATCTTCCAATAGTACTCGTACTCCAAGTTACTCAACCACTACCCTCAACTATTCCTGCCACATACTCTATTACTCCTCAACTGTATCATCAAAGTCATCAGAAAAATGTTATGGAGAAAATGGGGTGAGTTATCAACAACTCAGTAAGCAAAGAAACTATACTAGTATGTAAATATTAGCATTTATAATGTTCAGAATGCAGAACAAAACATTTTCTTTCAGAATGCAGAAACAAATCGTGTTACAAAACATCAGAGCGAAACATTTTAGAAAATAAACTCTTCCCAAAAACAAAATCCTTCTGTATATCCAATCTGAAACATCATATTCAAATCATCTCATAGCATCACATCGAGACAAATACCACCTTTAACCCCCGTGGTAGGGTTATAAACCACCATTATACCCATGTCTGGGCCATATACTATGTTTGACCCCCGTGGTAAGGTTATAAACCACCATTATACCGGTGGTTGGGCCTTATTTCATGTTTCACCCTCGTGGTAGGGTTATAAACCACAATTATACCTGTGGTAAAGTTATAAACCATAATTATATTCGTGGCTGGGCCGTATTCCATATTTCGTGGTAGGTTTATAAACAACAATTATACTCGTGGCTGGGCCTTAACAAAAGCAGAATAGACGTATCATCGAAAACAAATCATATTCAGATGCAAAATCAAAAACTCATGCTAAAGTTTTTTAGCTTACACATTATATCATAATAGAAAATTGAGTAGCTTAAGATCATTTCATATATTCAGCAAAACAAAATCAAGGTATCTTCATTTTAACCACAACAAAACATTAAGAATGTCTTTTTCGCACTTTTCATAAAGTTCAAAACAATATAAAAAAATAAGCTTATGTCTATACCATTCATGACGAAAGTACTTTCTCTTTCATACAGAGTTCATGAGAAATGTTGAAACAATTAATTGAGGTTGTTTTACAGATTTCTTTCCAAAAACAAGCATGCATATTTTCAAAAGTCAACCTCATTTTATTTCTTTTATTGCAAAGCTAGTGTAGGAACCCCACTTACCTCAACTTTTGGCGTGCATCTTAGTCTTGAGTTCAACCTCTAAATATTTCACCACCTAAATAAGAAAATATTCATTGAGTTTAATAAATGAAACTCATCACAACTAACTCTATCAATTATTAACATATATGAATAAGTCAACTAAAAGTTGTAATGTAACTCAATTTCCACAACCATGCTCACCTCAAGTGAATATGCATACTTCTTAGTCAATCCACTTACTCCCAACGTCAAGTACCCAAAGACAAGCATATTACCAAAATCAAACAACCCAATAGCCACTTATCCACTCCCAACAGCAACTTATAAATACTTCATAACCCATGTTAAACTCAACCTATCAGTATGTATAAACTCTTAACCCAACCCACATAACTCCATATTTCTACAACCCAAATGGTCTTGTTATGACCCAAACGGTAATCAACTCCACCCCAGTTAGCAACAAACAACCAGAACCTTCACATCTCCATTCCACATCTATTACAATATTTCCACTAGTCAAAAAGTAATCCCAAATAGGTGATCCAAATAGTAATACTCGGGCCCAAGAATAATGCATAACAATTGATTTGGAAAGAACAGAGATTAGGTAAACTAAATAATTACAATAATTGCAGAAGAGAAAAAAGAAAAGAAAAGAACATAGTAGGGAAGAGAAGGACGTGGACTAACCAGTGTTGATGTGAGGACACTAAAAGGCGAAACCGATCCTCAAAAACCCAAAATCGCACACTAAAAATAAGATTTGAAATGCTGTGAGGAAGGGGAAAAATGAAGAGGGAGGGGGGGGGGGGGAGAGAGAGAGAGTCTTACAGTCAATGTACAAAAATCTAGGAAAACCATGAAGATGCAGCACTTGAATCTCACCAAAATTTCAAGAATGCAAAGTGTGAGAGTGGTCTGTTGAAGGGGCTTAGGATAAACTGAAGAAACCACAGCAACGTGGGGAAAAAGAAAAGAGAAACTGATGGGGAAGAAGATAAAATCAGGGGAGGGGGAAAAAACTAAAATTGAAAAGGGGAAACACTTACCTAAATGCACCATGTAGTGCTTTAGCTGGGCATTCTACTGAGTCTGGGCTTGGGCCATGGGTCGAGTGTTACATCTTCCCCCTTATAAAAATTCCGCCCTTGGAATTTGTCACAAACTATCAAGATCCCTGTTGAACAAGTGGGGGTATTTGATTCGCATCTCATCTTCTAATTCCCAAGAGGCTTCACTAATAGCATGATTATTCCATACCACTTTAACCAATGGAATAGTTCGAGCTCATAATACTTGTTCTTTTCTCTCTACAATCTGCAAGAGCTCTTCTGTATAAGTAAAATTTTCCTAAATTTGAATTGGCTCGTAGTCAATCACATGAGTGAGGTTGGGTATATACTTCCTCAACATAGATAACATCGTGTACCCCAGAGAGTATTGGTGGTAGGGCTACCCTGTAAGCCACTGGGCTAATCCGATCAAGAATCTCAAAGGGCCTGACATATCTAGGACTCAACTTGCCCTTCTTTCCAAACCTCATGACCCTTTTCATTGGTGCAACCCTCAAGAAAACCTTGTCCCCAACCTCAAATTGAAGTAGACGATTATCAGCAAGCTCTTCTGTCAACTCTGAGCTGCTCTCATTTTGGCTAGAATGGTCTCTATCTTCTCTGATGTTTGTTGTATGATTTTTGGACCGAAAAGTTGTCTTTCTCCTAGTTCGTCCCAATACAAGGGTGATCTACATCTCCTACCATAAAGTGCTTCATCCGGTACCATCCCAATACTAGCTTGGTAGTTGTTGTTTTAAGCAAATTCGACCAAAGGCAGGTGTCGTATTCATGTTCCCTTGAAATTCAGCACACACACTCAACACATCTTCCAAGATTTGAATGGTTCTTTCTGACTGCCCATTAGTCTGCAGGTGAAAAGTAGTGCTGAAATTTAATCTGGTGCCCATGGCTTCCTGTAGACTTTGCCAAAATTTTGAAGTGAACCTAGGGTCCCTATCCTGTACAATGGACACTGGTACCCCATGTAATCTCACGATTTCCTGTACATACAACTCAGCTAGTTTCTCCAGTTTATAAGAAATTTTACAAAGTGAGCAGTCTACTATCACCCATATTGCATCATGCCCTGCTAGTGCTCGTGACAAGCATGTGAAAAAATCCATAGAAATATGTTCCCACTTCCATTTTGGAATTGGTAATGATTGCAATAACCCTGTGGGTCTCTAATGTTCCACTTTCACCTGTTGACAAGTTAGACATTGTTCTACAAACTTGGTGAGTTCCCTTTTCATTCCATTCCACCCAAATGACTCTCTCAAGTCCCGATACATTTTGGTACTCCCCGGGTGAACTGTGTAAAGCAAACTATGTGCCTCCTCAAGAATTGTTCTTTTTATTTCATCATTGTTTAGCACACACAATATACTTCCAAACCTCAATATTCCATCCTCAGAAACACAGAACTCAGATTTATTCCCTTTCTCTACTTCTTTCGCAAGTCTCACTAACACTGCATCCTCTTTCTGGGCAGCCTTAATTCTGTCTATCAAAGCTGGTTGAACCATTAAATTAGTAACGAAAGCCTGCTGATCACTAGTCACAATCTCAATACCTGTTCTTTCTAAGTCCATTATTAACTAGTGTTGACTGGTGAGAATTGCCACCTCTGGTCCCATCGACTTCCTACTTACTGCATCTACAACGACATTAGCTTTACTTGGATGGTAGTTAATGTTGCAATCATAATACTTAATTAATTCAAGCCATCTCCTTTGTCTCATATTTAACTCCCTCTGAGTGAAAAAAATACTTCAAACTCTTGTGGTCTATATAGATCTCGCACTTTTCATCATATAAGTAATGCCTCAAAATTCTAAGTGCAAATATTATAGCTGCTAATTCCAGATCATGTGTGGGGTAATTTTGTTCATATGCCTTCAACTGTCGTGAAGCGTAAGCTTTGACTTTCCCATGCTACATTAATACACACCCCAAACCCAACTTTGAAGCGACACTGTAAACCACAAATCCTCCTTTCTCATTGGGGACTGTCAAAATTGGAGCTGTCACCAATAGCTTCTTCAATTCCTAGAAGCTTTCTTCACACTTTGTTGTCCACTGAAACTTAGTATTCTTCTTGGTAAGGGGGGTAAGAGGAACCGCTATCTTTTAGGAACTGTCAATAAATCGATGGTAATATCTAGCCAAACCCAAGAAACTCCTGATCTCATGCACATTGATTGGTCTTACCCAGTTAACTATTGCTTCAACTTTCCCAGGGTCTACTGAGATACCATCCTTTGAGACTACATGCCCCAAAAACAAAATGGACTTAAGCCAAAATTTACACTTCTTCAACTTAGTAAATAATTTCCTATCTTTGAGTCTCCCAAGTACATGTCTTAGATGCTCTTCATGTTTAGTTTTGGTCTTGGAGTATATTAATATGTCATCAATGAACACTACTACAAATTTATCCAAGAACTCATGAAATACCCGATTCATCAAATCCATAAATATGGCTGGTGCATTAGTTAAGCTAAAGGGCATGACCAAGAATTCATAATGGTTGTACCTAGTTCTGAATGCTGTCTTAGGCACATCCTCTGCCTTGATCTTCAATTGATGATTACCCAATTTGAGATCAATCTTAAAAAACACCTGCGCACGTTGTAACTGATTAAACAAGTTCTCAATGTGGGGCAATGGGTATTTATTCTTTATGGTTACTCGGTTAAGTTCCATCTTTATTTTTCAAAAAATAAAATAAAAATCGGAGCTCCCCAAGGTGACACACTGGGTCTGATGAAGCCTTTGTCCAATAAATCTTGTAACTAGTCTTTGAGTTCCACTAACTCAAATGGTGCCATCCAGTAAGGGGCTTTGGAAAGAGGTGTTGTACCTGGGGCTAGTTCAATGGCGAACTCTACTTCTCGATCTGGTGGTAACCTTGACAAATCTTCAAGAAAAACTTCTGGATATTCATTCACTATATGGATACCATCTAACTTCAACTCTTGATTTGGTCCATTCACCACATAGGCTAGATATCCCTGACATCCATCACGTATTAATTTAACCACCTGAATAGCCGATACAATTGGTGGGAGAGCATGTACCCTAGACCCCATGCATCGAAACTCTCCATCCTTCGGAGGTTTGAACACCACCTCCTTCTTAAAACAATCAATATTGGCATAAATGGAAGCTAACCAATCCATTCCTAATATCACATCAAACCCAGTCATAGGGAAAACTATCAGGTTAGCTGGCATTTCTCTCCCACTAATTACTATTGGACACCCATGCAAAATCTTGATACAGGTCACTGAAACTCCCATTGGGGTCAAGACTAGTAAATTATAATCCATCTGCTCTGCTCCACCAAGACAAAACTTGGCATACTCCAATGAAATAAAAGACTGAGTAGCCCCAAAATCAAACAAAACAATAGCTTTGTTAAAGGAAAAGGGAAGAATTCCTGTGATTACACCAATATAATCCGTAGAGATAATTAAATGGGTAATCCTAACTTTCAAACAAACAAAATAGCTTTCAAAAGAGGAAAGGAGTTAAGAATATACCTATGATTACATCATTCTTGTCCTCCCCTTCCCCAGGTGTCAAAGTGAAAACTCGTGCCGGTACAGATTTGTTTTGGTTGTTACTGATGACTTGCAAAATTTCGTATTGCAGATTTTACAAGATCGCTCGAGCGGAGACTTTTGGCCGCTCAAGCGAATTCAGGCAGATTCAAACACTCGACTGCCGCTCGATAGTGAGCTCGAGCGGGTTGCGGGAAAACAAAGATCGCTCGAGCGGAGACATTGGCCGCTCGAGCGAAATCAGGCAGAGTCGAACGCTCAATGTGCGCTCGATAGGATGCTCGAGCGAAATCAAGCAGAATCGAACGCTCGATATGCGCTCGACACCCCGCTCGAGCGAACATCGTATTTTGACAGATTTAAGGTTTTCCGCCGTCACACCATATAAAAGGGATTTTTCACTCTATGGTTGTACCTTTTGACTGGAGAACATTTTTTGGGATAGAAAACACAGCTAAAAGGATTCAATTCATCTGTTTTGGAGAGGGAATTCCATATTGCACGTACGTTAGAATCATACATTTAAGACGAGTTGCGGCTACGAGGAGTATTTTTTAGCGTTTATTTTCTTCCATTATTTTCAGAACAATTATGGTGAATTCGTTCATGTTGAATTCTATTTCTAGCATGAGCTAAATTTTATTTATTCTAGGAAAACAATGTAACCTAGTTCCGAACTATGCTTGATTGGCTATGCTAATTTAAGGCAATTCTCTCTTTGTTTATCTGATTTATTCTGAGTTTTTTGCTTCTAATTAACTGGCCATTGATTAGATGATATTTAATCTTGTGATTTGCTATCGAAAGAGGGAATCATAGGGTAGATCTTGAATATTTCAGCATAGGTGAATACAGAGATCGAAAGACTTGTATGAACCTATGTAGTATTTAAATCATTGGTCTTATTGCTTTCTTGCTTTATTAATTTGCATATTCTTGTGTGAATTGATGAACAAGAATAATTTTCAATTGACTATCGAAAGAGGCTGTTGGATGAATTAGAGATTTGCTAATAGACAAAAAGAATTAAGTTAAATTAGTTGGATGAGTAAAGCATAGTGAAGAATTAGGTGAAATCGATTTCCTAGAAGTTTTCTTTCCCATTAATTTGATCTTCGAACGTCAGTCTTATTTCCTTTGCGTATTTCTCTTTGCGTTGATCTTAGTTTAATTTGCAACTACAAAAATCTTAATGATTCTTCTAGATAAAATCGAGATTAGTATAATTTTGGTATTTGGGAAAAGTAAGGTACCAATCCCTGAGGACGATACTCTTCTTACCACTCTATTATAAAACTACGATACTGTGCACTTGCAGTTTTGCACCGGTCAGTTACTCTGATTTATCGGCTTAGAGTTTTGAGGTATGTTGGACCTCTTGTTGACCTCTGAAAGCAATGGAAAATCTCTAATGAAATGACCAAAGTTCTCACAATGGAAACATGACCCCACTTCCTTTCTGCACTCCCCAACGTGCACGCAATTACAGAACTTGTAGGAGTTATTCGATGGATTTCCTTGTATCTGCCTCTGACTAGAGCTATCTTCCTCATTTCTTTTCTTCCATAGTCCTTGATTTATGCTTGAGGATCCTTGTGGGGTGGCTCTCTTCCTCTACTCTTTGAGCTCAGCACCTCTCTTGAGATTTTGCTTCACCAGCATCGCCTTATGCACTAAGTTTGAAAAATTCTAAATTTGTAAAACCATAACCCATTCATAGACCTGGTGATTTAAACCCTCTTCAAACTTCAAGTTTTTCTTCTCCTCGTCAGGAATCAGATATGAGGCAAAGCATGATGTGATAACTCTGTAAATTTTGCAGCATCCTGACGCTCTAGGGAGTTACTGTACTTTCTATTGGTTAGTGCACTCCAAAACACTGAAGATCTCTTTAATATCCTGGATCCAGTCCTCAGCTACATTTGGGTCTCCCCTTCCATATATATATATATGTAAACATAGTCTAGATACATACATATTAATCAAAACAAACTTCAAAAGAAATCTCGAGTTTCATTAAAATCACTGCTTTAACATTTCAACACAAAAGTCTTGATGCGCAATCAGAACTAGTGAACTACGATTCATGGAACCCAAATCCTTCTATCCTATCCCCAAAACCTTAATTATCAATAGGATCATCTCTTAATTTTCTAATTTCTAGGAATTACTTCCTAAACCCACATATATTCAAAATCTCCTGTGTATATAGTTTGTACAACCTCAAACCTGGCTCTAATACCAACTGTAACGTCTCGATCCCAAAGGTTTGGAGAGTTAGCTCTTATAACCTGATAAACACATCAACAAATTTCTAACGCATCTTTCATATCCAGAATATATTTGCAAAGACTCCAAAACCAAACATAAAATTCCTATAATATAATTAACTACACATATCAATCCACGACTCCTCAATACCATAATCCCAATAAAATAAATCAACTACTCCACATGTCTCTATCAACATAGTGAACTAAGATAATACATAAGTCTTCATAATCATCTGAACATACTAAAATCAAATTACTTAATAAATAAATCTTCCAATAGCACTCGTACTCCAAGTTACTCAACCACTACCCTCAACTATTCCTACCACATACTCTAGTACTCCTCATCAAAGTCATCTGAAAAATGTTATGGAAATAACAGGGTGGGTTATTAACAACTCAATAAGCAAAGAAACTACACTAGTATATAAACATGAGTATTTATAACGTTCAGAATGCATAACAAAACATTTTCTTTCAGAATGCATAAACAGATCTTGTTACAAAACATTAGAGTGAAACTTTTTAGAAAATAAACTCTTCCCAAAAACAAAATCATTTGGCATATGCAATCTGAAACATCATATTCATATCATCTCATAGCATCACATTGGGATAAATACCATGCTTAACCCCCGTGGTAGGTGATTGAGCTGAAATATTGCATATTTTAGTTATTTAAAACCAATGTATTTTAAATTCTTCGTGACACTATTATTGGTTTTAGATGGAAAAATAGTTAATAAGCATAAATACGAATTGTAATTTTTAATTGATTGATATCATGTTTATGCTTAATTTTATAACTATAATTTAATTGGACAATATTTCCTCACACATATAGTTTATTTTTATAATCTATTTTTCTTTTAATTTATTTTTGAGTGTTATTTTTCTTCTTCTTATTTTCAGCTTAAATAAAATTCAGATGGAATTCGGTTGGAACTTGTGACCAAAAGTGCATATTAATTGAGAGGAACGAAGAGAAGAAATGAAGAAGTGTACTTGGGCAGCTAAAAATAAAGACGAAGACTTTCTTACTTGGTTGTTTAAAGATGCATGAAGAAAGCAATTTTCGGTGGATAAATACATACAATGTAAAAGTCAAGAACAAGTTTGGCAAAAGAAGAAGTGAAGGATAGAAGGGAATGGAGCTGGACGTATACGGAAAGAATGATGGTTGGTGCAGCTAATTGATTGTTTGGCTTTTTACGTTGATAGAGGAGAGGAAATCGGCGCTTGATTGAATTGGAGAGAGGGTGAGAAGGAGTTGGCTGGAGTAAGAAGGTGTCGGTCAGTTCAATGAACTTTTATTGTTGCTAGAGTATTGATGGGGGAGGGAAGACGTGTTGAGAGAATTGGAGAGAGGTAGAGTGAGACGTGGAAAGGCTGGGCTTAATTTTCCAAACCAGGAAATAGAGATGTACGTGGTTGAAATGGAGAGGTAAGAAGTTGGTTTGATTGAAGGAGTGAAAAAAGGCAATTTCCAGAAAAAGACGTGGGAGACGCTGGTAGAAAGAAGCTTGAGTTTTCTGACTTTATGCTGGACGGTAGAGATAAAGAGGGTTACGGCTTTTGAAGTGAGTAGAGGTTGGTGTGTAAAGAAAAAGTGCCGTGATTAAAGGGGAGTGAAGAGTGGAAAATCGGTGGTGATTGAGGCTGGAATAAATTATTGTGATTGGAGGAGTGGATGACTAGGAGCAGCTATATATATATATATATATGTTGCTGGACGTGGGGAAAGGAAGGCAATCGGTTGGAGAGGTGTAGAGTGAGAGGGTTACGTGGGGGATAGAGAGGGGTTGAGGTGTGTTGGTCATGAGTAGAGAGAGAGATTTGATTAAAGAGTGAAAGGGTTAGGTGGAGAATTTCCAGAAATAGAAAAGAGTAGCAATCGGTTTAAGGAGAGAAGAGATAGGAAAGGGTGAGAAAAAGTGAGTATAGAGGGAGAGTAATGAGTGAGTCGGTCATGGGAATTATGTTAGCTGAGATAGGAATTTACGTGAGCCCTCATTAAAGAAAAGAAGGTGAGATGAGAGAAAGGAATTGGCTGGAATAATTTGATTGGCTTCTTGGTTGATGGTAGAAGGAAGTAATCGGTAGGTGAGGATTTGAGGTGCAGCCGAGAGATGATTGAAGGAGTAAAAGGAGTGAGTCGGTTGAAGGGAATTGGAGTGATTTAATTGGCTATTTTGATAAGAGAGGGAGCTGAGGGAGTGTCGGCAGGAATTGAAGATTTCAGTGTGGGGGTGACGTCTTGCATGCATTCTTTGTCCAGCTTGTTTTGAAGTCGACGTGAAGCATTGTTCTTCTATTTCAGATTTATCTCTTTTAGTTTTCAGTTTTATGTTTTAATCATTGATAGACTATTACCTTTAGGTTTTGATTTTTATTTTGCAGTTTTTACTTTCATTTCAGATCTTGTGATTTATTCGTTCAGCAGATTTTATTTTCATGACATTTTCTTAGTTGTTTCCATATTAGTTATTTCCGTGGCTCATTTTATGAGTATGGTTGGCTAAATTTTCATACTAAGGTTAGAGGTGAAGTTTAATGATTTAAATATTATTTTCGGATCCACGTAAAATCTATTTTACAAGCTTGATCGATTGAAAGATTTTATTATTGGATATTTTGATTATCTATATACTCGTCTTGATTCATTGTGATTTTCGAATACAGTGAATGCTTGAGGAATCCCTGTGGTATTCGAATAGATTTATAAATGTTTTAATCATCAATCGTTTACGCTCAATCATAAGCGACTATTTTTTCTTGATCTTAAATGTTAAATCTTCCAATTAAACAGAATCGTTATTCTAGTTTAATTGAAGTAAATCGATCGGAAACAATATTATAAATTATTAAACGGATCCTCGAAACCTTAGTCTTTCTCCATATTAATTCATTTTATCATTTTAGTTTGTTTCAGTTATTTTATCAATCTTCATCTGATTGCACGTTTCTTTTAGTAATTTCGTTTCATTGTCTGAATTTATTTCCTTTATCACAAAAGTCAATCCCTGTGGATTCGATCCTGTAAGATACTACAACACCTGTATACTTGCAGATAAAACTGCACTAAATTTTTGGTTCATTAATTTGAGTCAGAGTTTAGTCGCAACAAGTTTTTGGCGCCGTTGCCGGGGATTGCAACGTGTCATAATTGTTATTTTTAGAAAAAAAAAATTTTAGTAATCTTTTGCTAATTGTTTTTCATATTCTTTTTGCAGGTACGATTTTTTTTTACGGAAAACAGAGCATGTAACATCGCTTCCAGATTCATACCATTTGGTAATCTCGTTCCAAAATTTTTTTACTTTATTGCTTGTTTTGCTTTTTATTTTTTCTATGATCAATCCTCTATGATGAATGATCTCGTGGCAACGTGATCAAACGGGTAGATTGAGAAGAGAGGAAATTATTTTAAGTGAATTGGTTGATACTTTGTCAAGTGATTCTAAAAATTCTCAATCTAATACCATGGCTGACAATCGTAGTGTTCATGACGAACTAGAAAATGAAGAGGCACAAAATAATCCGCCAATGAGAACTTTGCGTGAATATTTACAGCCTACAAGGACAAGTACTCCATCTTGTATGATTTTTCCTATGAATATGGGAAATTTTGATTTAAAACCGGGAGTAATCCAATTACTTCCCAAGTTTCATGGCTTAGATGCAGAAAGTCCTTATTTGCATTTAAAAGAATTTGAAGAGGTTTGTGCAACTTTACAAACTCAAACTATCAATGATGATATTGTTAGATTAAAGTTGTTTCGTTTCTCTCTGAAAGAAAAAGCTAAAAATTGGTTGAACTCCTTGAGACCAAGATCTATTGGCACATGGCAAGAAATGCAAAGAGAATTTTTAAAAAAGTTTTTTCCTACTCATAGGACCAACACTCTTCGCAGAAATTTTATGAATTTTTCTCAAAAGGAAAATGAAACATTTTTTCAGTGTTGGGAACGTTTTAAGGAATTGTTGCTAACTTGCCCACATCATGGCTATGAAACTTGGCGCACCATTAGTTTCTTCTATGAAGGTTTAACATCTCAAATGCATCAGTTTGTAGAAATAATGTGTAATGGTGATTTTCTAAATAAAGATCCTGATGACGCTTGGGACTATTTTGACCAGTTAGCTGAAAATGCCCAATCTTGGGATAACACAGATCGTTCTTATCGGTCAAATAAGCCCAAACTCAGTGCCATGTCTCAAGAAGGTATGTATGTTCTTAAAGGAAATGATGATGTGAATGCTAGGATAGCAAGTCTGACAAGAAAAGTCGAAACCATGGAACTTAGGAAGGTAAATCCGGTTAAGGCCAGTGAAAAAGAAGAAGAAAATTGTGGCATTTGTGAGATTAGTGGACACCTAACTCAGGATTGTCCAACAATCCCCGCTTTTAAAGAGGTGTTGCACGAACAAGCAAATGTCATGAATTCTTATAGAAGACCATTTTCTTCCCCATATTCGGAAACATATAATCCTGGATGGAGAAATCACCCCAACTTTAGTTGGAGAAATGAATCCAATCAAAATCAAAATCCTCAAGGGCCATCTTCTTCTAGTCCTTATGTGCCTCCACATAAGAAAACCCTTGAGGAAACATTACAGGCTTTTATGTAGGGACAAGCAAATATCAACACTCAGACAATGCAGGCCATTACTGAGATGAGAAGTTCTATTAGTGACTTGACCTCTGCATTGCATGCTCAAGAGAAGGGTAAGTTTCCTGCTCAACCTCAGCCGAATCCCAAAGGTAAATTTGAGGTAAGAAATTCAAATCCCTCTGATTCAAAATTTGAACATGCCAAGTCCATCACCACTCTACGCAGTGGAAAAATAATTGATAAGAGTATTTCAACAACGAAAGTTGATGAGACCAACAACTCTTTAAATTCCAAGAGTGATGGTGAACTTGAGAAGGTTGAATTGGATGTGCCTGTGAAAGCCCCAATACCTGCCCCATTTCCCCAAAGATTGCAACATTCTCACAAGTTGGTTCAAAATGCTGATATTCTTGAAATTTTCAAACAGGTAAAAATCAACATTCCTTTGTTGGATGCAATCAAACAAATTCCATCGTATGCTAAATTTTTGAAAGATTTGTGCACAGTAAAGCGTACGATGAAGGTGCAGAAGAAGGCTTTTCTCACTGAGCAGGTAAGCGCTATCCTCCAGAACAATTCTCTTCCTAAGTACAAAGACCCGGGTTGTCCAACAATTTCCTGCGTGATTGGAAATTTTAGAATTGAAAAAGCTTTACTTGACCTCGGAGCTAGTGTTAACCTCCTACCCTACTCGGTATATGAGCAGTTGGGTCTTGGTGAACTTAAACTCACCAAGGTAACACTCCAACTTGCTGACCGTTCAATTAAAATACCGAGAGGGATAGTTGAGGATGTGCTAGTTCAAGTAGGAAAATTTTATTTTCCAGTGGATTTCATTGTTTTGGACACGAAACCTGTCTTTGATGTTTGCACTCAAATTCCTATAATTTTGGGTAGGCCATTTCTTGCGACCTCAAATGCTTTAATAAATTGTAGGAGTGGTGTGATGGTAATTTCTTTTGGCAACATGACTTTGGAGTTCAATATTTTCAATATTTGTAAACAACCTGGTGATGATGATGATGTGCAGGAAGTAAATCTGATCCAAACTCTTGTTCAAAATAAATTTGATTTGTTAAGTTTTTCTGACCCTCTTGAGGCTTATTTGGTTCATGATGAAAATTTTGATGATGATTCTGTGCTTGCATCTATGAATTTTTTGCTAGAATCTACTCCTATAATGGACACTGATAAATGGAGAACACGTTTTGAGGAATTACCACCTCATGATGTAGTGTCTCTCCCTTCAAGTGTGCAAACACCAAAACTCGACTTGAAACCTCTACCTGCTGATCTCAAATATGCATTTTTAGGCCAAGCAGAGACATTACCAGTGGTCATTTCATCAAGATTGGATGAAATTCAGGAGAAAAAATTAATTGGTGTTCTCATTGAACACAAAGAGGCAATAGGATGGACCATAGCTGATATCAAAGGTATCAGTCCTTTGATTTGTACCCACGGGATTTATCTAGAGGACAATTCTAAACCCTCTAGAGAAATGCAGCGTAGACTGAACCCCAACATGAAAGAAGTTGTCAAAGCAGAGGTGTTAAAACTTCTAGATGTAGGGATCATTTACCCTATTTCTGACAGCAAATGGGTTAGTCCCACGCAGGTGGTACCCAAGAAATCTGGTGTGACTGTAGTTAAGAATGCTAACAATGAATTGATCCCAACTAGAGTTACTACTGGTTGGCGTATGTGCATTGACTACAGAAAACTGAATTCTGTCACCAGAAAGGATCATTTTCCCCTACCATTCATGGATCAAATCATTGAACGTGTAGCGGGCCATAAGTTCTATTGCTTCCTAGATGGTTATTCTGGATATAACCAAATTGAGATTGCTCCTGAAGATCAAGAAAAGACCACTTTTACATGTCCATTTGGTACCTTTGCATATCGAAGGATGCCATTCGGACTTTGTAATGCTCCTACTACATTTCAACGATGCATGATGAGCATATTCAGTGACATGGTAGAGCGTTTCGTTGAAATATTCATGGATGATTTTTCTATTTTTGGTGATTCATTTGATGAATGTTTGACTCATTTGGAAAGAGTGCTGATTAGATGCAAAGAAAAGAATTTGATTTTAAACTGGGAGAAGTGTCATTTTATGGTCACTCAAGGGATTGTTCTTGGTCACATTGTTTCCTCTCAAGGTTTTGAAGTGGACAAGGCCAAAATTGAATTAATTTCTAAATTGCCCATCCCAAAGAACATCAGGGATATCAGATCTTTTCTAAGTCATGCAGGTTTTTACAGGAGGTTCATTAAAGGCTTCAGCATTATTTCTAGACCTTTGTGCAATTTATTGTCAAAAGAAAATTCTTTTGTGTGGACTGATGATTGTGAGTTAGCTTTTACAAAGCTAAAAGGTATGTTGATTTCAGCCCCAATTATGCAATCACCTGATTGGAATTTACCATTTGAGATTATGTGTGATACTAGTGATTATGCTGTTGGAGTTGTTTTGGGCCAACGTAGGGACAAAAAGCCTTGTGTTATTTATTATGCAAGTAGAACTTTAAACAGTGCTCAAATGAATTATTCAACAACTGAAAAAGAGCTACTTGCAGTAATTTTTGCACTTGACAAATTTCGCTCTTATTTGATTGGATCTCAAATTGTCATCTTTACTGATCATGCTGCGTTAAAGTACCTTTTAGCAAAAAAAGATGCAAAGCCCAAGTTGCTTAGATAGATCCTTTTGCTGCAAGAATTTGATCTGATAATCAAAGATAAAAAAGGAGTTGAGAATGTTGTTGCTGATCATCTGTCTAGACTTGTTCTTTCAGATTCCATAGAGACAATTCCTATTAAAGACACATTTCCAGATGAGCAACTTTTTGGTATATCTCAAGTGCCATGGTACGCTGACATTGCTAATTTTCTTGCTACAGGTGAAATTCCTCACATTTGGACTCAACAAGATAAGAGGAAATTTTTTGTGGAGGTAAGAAAATTCTTTTGGGATGATCCATATCTGTTCAAGTATTGCCCAGATCAAATAATTAGACGATGTGTTCCCAATAACGAATTTCAAAATGTGATATCTTTTTGTCACTCTGGGGCATGTGGTGGCCACTTTTCTGGAAAGAAAACTGCTTTTAAAATTTTGCAATGTGGCTTCTATTGGCCTACCATTTTCAAAGACACCCATGAATTTTGTAAAACTTGTGAGCGCTGTCAAAAATTGGGAGGGATTACCCGCTGGAATATGATGCCATTAAATCCAATCTTGGTTGTTGAAATATTTGATTGTTGGGGCATCGACTTCATGGGACCCTTCCCAGTTTCTTTTGACAATCTCTACATTTTGGTAGCTGTGGATTATGTGTCCAAATGGATTGAGGCTATTCCATGCAAAAACAATGACCACAAAGTGGTACTGAAATTTCTGAAAGAAAATATTTTATCAAGGTTTGGAACACCTCGAGCCATTATTAGTGATGGGGGTAAACATTTTTGTAATAAACCTTTCGAGGCCTTAATGCGAAAATATGGTACTATCCATAAGGTTGCTACCCCTTATCATCCACAAACAAGTGGCCAAGTTGAGGTATCTAATCGGGAGATCAAAAAAATTTTGGAAAAGACGGTTAACCCAAGCCGCAAAGATTGGTCTTCACGACTAACCGACGCACTTTGGGCATACCGTACCGCTTTTAAAACCCCGATTGGTATGTCCCCATATCGACTCATTTTTGGAAAGGCATGTCACTTACCTGTGGAATTGGAACACAAAACTTATTGGGCAATCAAGAAATTTAATTTTGATTTGGATAAAGCTTGCTCTCTTCGTAAGTTTCAGCTTAATGAGTTAGAGAAAATCAGGAATGAAGCTTATGAAAATTCTCGTATTGCCAAGGAGAGAATGAAAATTTTTCATGACAAAAATATTTTTCGAAAATCTTTTGAGCCTTCACAAAAAGTTTTGTTGTATAATTCAAGGCTCCATTTGTTTCCTGGCAAACTTCGATCCCGATGGATTGGTCCCTTTGTTGTAAAAACTGTTTATCCTTTTGGGGCCATTGAGATAGAAAATCCAGAGAATGGTAATGTTTTTAAAGTTAATGGACAAAGGTTGAAACCATTTTTGGATGATTTTACTCCAGAGGTTGAGTCCACTACTCTGGAGGATCCTGCGTATCAGAATTAATTTCTGATTCCTCATTGTATATACCGTATGTGTTTGTTTTGTTTTTCCTTCTTTTGTTTTCTTTTGTGTTTTTAACTTTGACAGAAATCTACTCCTTGTGTGCACTCGAGTATCTCAGGTGAATTCTTTCCTCTCTGTTTAATCATTTTCGTCTCAATATATGTTCTGCAGTGTTTATCTTGCTCCAATTCATGTCTGTATAGCATACATGATCAAACATTCAATTGCTGAACATTGAGGACAATGTCACATTTAGTTGGGGGTAGGGTTTTCTGTTGAAAATTTGAAAATTTAGTAGTACCTAATAAAAAAAAAAATTGTGAGGGACATTGAAACAAAAATGAAGATTTGAGTATCTTGGTGGAGTAGTTGAGCGGAATTATTTTGTGAAGATTTATTTTCAACCTTAAGCATAGAACATGACTTATGATGCATCATATTTTGTTGAGGAGTGACTTGAAACACCCGGATGCGATATTTACAAAAATGAGAATTAGTTTGATTTGTATAGAATGAAGGGCAAGTTTTGAAAGAACATTTTGCACATGCTTACACTTGTAGTGCTCCTCATTAATGTTCATTGATTTAAAACAGGAGAAGTAAACTGCAGGACTACGAGCCTTATATAAAAAAAAAAAAAAAAAAAAAAAAAAAAAAAAAAAGAAAGAAAGAAAGATAGAAATAAAAAATAAAAAAATAAAAAAAATCATGTAATTTTTCCTGAATAAAGGGCTAGAAACAGTTACCCAAAACTTTGGGGGTTGAATGTTCAACCTTTAAACAGAGTTGGCGTGAAAACTGGTAGTCCCTTGGGCTTTGAGGTAGTTAGAATCAATAATGATTAATCTTAAGGTTGAAAAATCCTATGATAAATCATGTTTATTAGTGAGGAACACACAGAAGTTTAGCCACACACACATATTTGAGTTCTAAGATATTTGCCCTAATTCTATATGAACAGTTATTGAGACTTTCCTTGTGGATACAACTCCTGGTGTTGAGTAGTCACGAATCGATTTTTTGTGAGAATTTAGAATTATGTTTGATTGTTTTTGTTTGAATTTCGAGCTTTATGCAATATTCATCTCAATTAATTTTCACTATTTTGCTCAAGGATTAGCAAAAAGCTAGTTGGGGGGTGTGATTGAGCTGAAATATTGCATGTTTTAGCTATTTAAAACCAATGTATTTTAAATTCTTCGTGACACTATTATTGGTTTTAGATGGAAAAATAGTTAATAAGCATAAATACGAATTGTAATTTTTAATTGATTGATATCATGTTTATGCTTAATTTTATAACTATAATTTAATTGGACAATATTTCCTCACACATATAGTTTATTTTTATAATCTATTTTTCTTTTAATTTATTTTTGAGTGTTATTTTTCTTCTTCTTATTTTCAGCTTAAATAAAATTCAGATGGAATTCGGTTGGAACTTGTAACCAAAAGTGCATATTAATTGAGAGGAACGAAGAGAAGAAATGAAGAAGTGTACTTGGGCAGCTAAAAATAAAGACGAAGACTTTCTTACTTGGTTGTTTAAAGATGCATGAAGAAAGCAATTTTCGGTGGATAAATACATACAATGTAAAAGTCAAGAACAAGTTTGGCAAAAGAAGAAGTGAAGGATAGAAGGGAATGGAGCTGGACGTATACGGAAAGAATGATGGTTGGTGCAGCTAATTGATTGTTTGGCTTTTTACGTTGATAGAGGAGAGGAAATCGACGCTTGATTGAATTGGAGAGAGGGTGAGAAGGAGTTGGCTGGAGTAAGAAGGTGTCGGTCAGTTCAATGAACTTTTATTGTTGCTAGAGTATTGATGGGGGAGGGAAGACGTGTTGAGAGAATTGGAGAGAGGTAGAGTGAGACGTGGAAAGGCTGGGCTTAATTTTCCAAACCAGGAAATAGAGATGTACGTGGTTGAAATGGAGAGGTAAGAAGTCGGTTTGATTGAAGGAGTGAAAAAAGGCAATTTCCAGAAAAAGACGTGGGAGACACTGGTAGAAAGAAGCTTGAGTTTTCTGACTTTATGCTGGACGGTAGAGATAAAGAGGGTTACGGCTTTTGAAGTGAGTAGAGGTTGGTGTGTAAAGAAAAAGTGCCGTGATTAAAGGGGAGTGAAGAGTGGAAAATCGGTGGTGATTGAGGCTGGAATAAATTATTGTGATTGGAGGAGTGGACGACTAGGAGCAGCTATATATATATATGTTGCTGGACGTGGGGAAAGGAAGGCAATCGGTTGGAGAGGTGTAGAGTGAGAGGGTTACGTGGGGGATAGAGAGGGGTTGAGGTGTGTTGGTCATGAGTAGAGAGAGAGATTTGATTAAAGAGTGAAAGGGTTAGGTGGAGAATTTCCAGAAATAGAAAAGAGTAGCAATCGGTTTAAGGAGAGAAGAGATAGGAAAGGGTGAGAAAAAGTGAGTAGAGAGGGAGAGTAATGAGTGAGTCGGTCATGGGAATTATGTTAGCTGAGATAGGAATTTACGTGGGCCCTCATTAAAGAAAAGAAGGTGAGATGAGAGAAAGGAATTGGCTGGAATAATTTGATTGGCTTCTTGGTTGATGGTAGAAGGAAGTAATCGGTAGGTGAGGATTTGAGGTGCAGCCGAGAGATGATTGAAGGAGTAAAAGGAGTGAGTCGGTTGAAGGGAATTGGAGTGATTTAATTGGCTATTTTGATAAGAGAGGGAGCTGAGGGAGTGTCGGCAGGAATTGAAGATTTCAGTGTGGGGGTGACGTCTTGCATGCATTCTTTGTCCAGCTTGTTTTGAAGTCGACGTGAAGCATTGTTCTTCTATTTCAGATTTATCTCTTTTAGTTTTCAGTTTTATGTTTTAATCATTGATAGACTATTACCTTTAGGTTTTGATTTTTATTTTGCAGTTTTTACTTTCATTTCAGATCTTGTGATTTATTCGTTCAGCAGATTTTATTTTCTTGACATTTTCTTAGTTGTTTCCATATTAGTTATTTCCGTGGCTCATTTTATGAGTTGGTTGGCTAAATTTTCATATTAAGGTTAGAGGTGAAGTTTAATGATTTAAATATTATTTTCGGATCCACGTAAAATCTATTTTACAAGCTTGATCGATTGAAAGATTTTATTATTGGATATTTTGATTATCTATATACTCGTCTTGATTCATTGTGATTTCCGAATACAGTGAATGCTTGAGGAATCCCTGTGGTATTCGAATAGATTTATAAATGTTTTAATCATCAATCGTTTACGCTCAATCATAAGCGACTATTTTTTCTTGATCTTAAATGTTAAATCTTTCAATTAAACAGAATCGTTATTCTAGTTTAATTGAAGTAAATCGATCGGAAACAATATTATAAATTATTAAACGGATCCTCGAAACCTTAGTCTTTCTCCATATTAATTCATTTTATCATTTTAGTTTGTTTCAGTTATTTTATCAATCTTCATCTGATTGCACGTTTCTTTTAGTAATTTCGTTTCATTGTCTGAATTTATTTCCTTTATCACAAAAGTCAATCCCTGTGGATTCGATCCTGTAAGATACTACAACACCTGTATACTTGCAGGTAAAACTGCACTAAATTTTTGGTTCATTAATTTGAGTCAGAGTTTAGTCGCAACAGTAGGGTTATAAACCACCATAATACCCGTGGCTAGGCCATATACCATGTTTGACTCTCGTGGTAGGGTTATAAATCACCATTATACCCATGACAAGATTATAAACCACCATTATACTCGTGGTTGGGTCGTATTCCATATTCCACCCCCGTGGTAGGGTTATAAACCACCATTATACCTATGGGTGGGCCGTATTTCATGTTTCATTCCCATGGTAGGGTTATAAACCACCATTATACCCATGGCTGGGCCTTAACAAAAATAGAATAGATATATCATCGGAAACAAATCATATTCAGATGCAAAATCAGAAACTCATGCTAAAGTTTTTCAGCTTACACATTATATCATAACAGAAAACTGAGTAGTTCAGATCATTTCATATATTCAACAGAACAAAATCAAGGTATCTTCATTTTAACCACAACAAAACTTTAAGAATCTCTTTTTCACTCTTTTCACAAAGTTCAAAAACAAAATAAAAAAATAAACTCATGTCTACACCATTCATGACGAAAGTACTTTCCCTTTCATACAGAGTTAACGAGTAATACTGAAAATAGTTAATTGAGGTTGTTTTACAGATTTCTTTTCAAAAACAAACATGCATATTTTTAAAAGTCAACCTCATTTTATTTCTTTTTGTGCAAAGCTAGCATAGGAACCCCGTTTATCTCAACTTTTGTAGCGCATTAATTTAGTCTTGAGTTCAACCTCTAAGTATTTCACCACCTCAATAAGAAAGTATTCATTGAGTTTTTAATAAATGAAACTCATCAAAACTAACTCTATCAATTATTACCATATATGAATAAGTCAACTAAAAGCTGTAATGTAACTCAACTTCCACAACCATGCTCACCTCAAGTGAATATGCATACTTCTTAGTCAATCCACTTACTCCTAATGTCAAGTACCCAAAGACAAGCATATTACCAAAATCAAACAACCCAATAGCCACTTATCCACTCCCAACAGCAACTTATAAATACTTCATAACCCATGTTAAACTCAACCTATCAACTCCACCCCAGTTAGCAACAAACAACCAGATTCTTCACATCTCCATTCCGCATCTATTACAATATTTCCACTAGTCAAAAAGTAATCCCAAATAGGTGATCCAAATAATAATACTCGGGCCCAAGAATAATGCATAACTATTGATTTGGAAAGAACATAGATTAGGTAAATAAAATAATTACAATAATTGCAGGGGAGAAAAAAGAAAAGAAAAGATCATAGCAGGAAAGAGAAGGATGTGGGCTAACCAGCGTTGATGTGAGGACCTAAAAGGCGACACCAATCCTCAAGGACCCAAAATTGCACACTAAGAAAAAGATTTGAAATGCTGTGAGGAAGGGGAAAAAATGAAGAGAGAGAGAGAGAGAGAGAGAGAGAATCTTACCGTCGACATACAAAAATTTGGGAAAACCACGAAGACGCAACACTCGAATCTCACCAAAATTTCAAGAATGCAAAGTGTGAGAGTGGTCTATTGAATGGGCTTTTGAAAGTGAGGATAAATTGAAGAAACCGCAGCAACGTGGGGAAAAAGAAAAGAGAAACTGACAAGGAAGAAGATAAAATTGGGGGAGGGGGAAAAAAAGCTAAAATTCAAAAGGGGAAACACTTACCTAAAGGCACCTTGTAGTGCTTTAGCTGGGCATTCTACTAAGTTTGGGCTTGGGCTCTTGGCCAAGTGCTACAGTGTTCCTCCACTGAAAAACAACCACTAACTCGTTGGCTCCACCCATTTGGCACCTGCACAAGGAATTTACTACATTTCCTCTTAGCACGGTAAACACCGGTCCTCATGTTTGACGGAATCTTCTGTGATTTTTTTCACAAAAAAAACTCTTTCTTTGTTTTCCTAATCCGCTATGTTATTGTTGCAGCACGACCCTTTTCCTGGTGGCAAAGGGTTTTTGGTATCGCCTCTTCCCCTTCCTTTCCTCCACTCTGTTGCGACGATTTATCTATGGTAAGAATCTATTTTTTCTCCAATTTTATAAATGAGTTTTGGTCAAGTAGAAATTAGTATGTATGTTTAACATTAATTTTACTCAATTTGTTTGGCTAAAGTAGTTAATAGATATTGTTAACGAAATAGAGGTGCTTTTATCTTTCATTTTCTTTCAAATTGCTATTTTATGCATGTGTAACCAAAATCAGGTTTCATCAAAATTTTTCTTCAACGCTAGTGTACTTTCATTTTGTTTAAAATTGCTTGGCGCTCATCAACACTAGTCGTCCGATATACATGCAACTCTATCCTTTAAATGGAAAGAATGAAAACAAGTGAAGCTGAAATAATATTGGAGGTGGGTCTGCTGTAGACTTATGTTAAAAAAGCATTGACCACTTGAATTACAGAACAAAATGGCGCGCTTTATTTGCTATGTCATTTTCTGAGAAAATTCCTAGCGTTTCCCTCCCATTAGAATATGATCTTGTGGAAAATGGGACACATTTAATTAAGCTGCTTTTACTCGTGATAAATGAGAAAAGTATTCTTCTAGCTGCAGTTTCTTTTCATGAAGTAATGCTCATGATGTTTGGGAATTATTATTGTTATCTATTCCATGCAGGAATTAATCAAACGGTATATATGTCATAAATACTAATGAACACCATGATCAAAATGAATTAATTCAACTAAAATGGTAGCTCTGAAGATTTAATGCATATATACACAGTAAAAACTAAAAATCTGCAAAATAAAAAGAAACAAAAAAAGGCAAAAAACTCCTAGTGATGTTTTCTTAAAGCATTACTGATACAAGGTAAGGTTCGGCTTCAGTGTGTTTCTTGTACACTAGCAAGTGTGGAGAAACAGCCAAAAAGACATCGAAAAAGGAAATAAAGCGAAGCCAGTAGTACCGCTAACAGTTAGTAAAACCCTTAGCTATCCAACTTTAATTTAGTTCTGTACCAAAGATATACATTCATGAGTCACATTAATATTGGAAGATTGGAATAGCTAGGGACCTCAAATATATTCCCCAGAATCAATGGTCACTGTCAGGGAAAGTTCCATGTAATTCAATATATAAACTTCAACTTTCCATGCAAGTTCTGAGAAATTCTAAATTAACTCCTCCTTGATTTGAATAACTATATCGAACTCTCTTGGCCGGACTCCTGATCTTGTACATATCGCCGATAATCCAACGTCCAATTAATAGAAAAACAGCTCAAAATCACCAAAACGCTCCCCTTACCTGATCAGAAGAATCACCATTTATGCTATAATTTGCTCACAAAGGAATGCCTTGTACAATATGTCCACATTATTAAGGATGCACACGGACACTTTGATAATTAAGCAGCTTAATTACTATTAATTCAATGAACATATTTTCTTATAGACATAAATTTATCTCTATCAATTAAAATAACATTAATGTCATGTACTGTTAATTGGTATCTTCTTCCATTTACTTGGTATCTCGGGGCAGATAGAACTGCATAAATTTCTCCTTTATGATGCCTTACCAACACCTCAGCCGTCAAATCCTTCTCTTTTATGAATAATTCATCAACATTGACTTTGAAATTACCAGCTTGTGGGGGTTGTAATATTTGTCTATCTTGAATAACCGAAGCTCTGTCATGTCCATCAGTTAACACAACCTGATCCAAATGAGAATCTAGACCAAACTAAGTTGCCAATTGCATTAGCATAGTTGGACTTTTGAATTGATTTTGAAACACAAGATCATTCCTTCTCCTCCAGATATCGTGTAAAACTGCAGCCACTATATTTAGATTGCCATCATCTAATCTTTATAATAGATCAGACCAGAGTGATGAAAAATTAGAATAATTATAATACATCAGACCATCGACAAGGCAACTGGAATATACAAATATCATCCCCCTTTACCCCACAACAGATTGCATGTTGTATGCCTGCCTGCTTGTATCTCTGATGTGGTTCTAAATTGCAATTAGAAAGTTATCAGACCCCACTATATAAAACCCCATGAATAATTTTCTAAACCGAACGAGGAAAAGAAATTGTGTACATGAACCATGATGAATTCTAGGTAGCTAATTGTAATTAAGAATATTTGAGATGTCATTAATTAACTCTAATAATTAATGCATGTTTCTTGTAGAAAACATAGATTATCTTACGTATGCGAATTGCTTAAACTTGATTCTCAGTTTGAGGAAACATTAAGGTCGCTTTTTACTTCTTTCCTTGGTAATGGTATTCGAGTTTAGTCTCTATAATTATCATGTTTGTGAAAATTCAAGTAAATAAGGATTGGAACATGGGGTGAGGCAATAATGCAGTCTGGCCATTCTGTCTTTGTTAAACATAACAAATAATTGTTTATGGTTTTTTTAACGAGTGTATGTTTAATTTTTTAATTGTTTATTTGGTGGGAGTTTGTTATGATCCTTGCTATGAGTCACTGTATTTTACTAAGGAAGGGAATGGAAATGGAATGATGGATACAGCTGGAAATGCAAAGGAGAACCACAAGTTTTTATTGACCACGGGAATGCTTGATAAACTTCCAGTTTTTCCCTTTCTTCCTTATGTTTTCCTCATATACATAAACACTACCCTGTAACTAACTTTTTGCAATGGTAAACTAACACACCAATCGTAATTGTGATGACTCTTGGACTTTAGAAATGATTTGTGATGTGATTGTAATTAAGCTCTGTTTTACTCATCTTTTTGGTCATTTTTTTGCTTCTTGTTTTTGCCTCATGTTTTGCTCATCTTGTTAGAAATGATTAGCCTCATGTTTTGCTCACATTTTTTGGTATGTAAACTTTGTTTTCAGTTGTAGGATTTAGTGAATGGCTAATGGTTGTAGCTATAAAGCTCTGTTTTTTTGTATATGGACTGTGCTGGTTTAGTGTCTTGCTCAATATGTTTCATTGTACCATGCATTGAGATTTTTGTGTGTATATATATCTATATATTACTGATGTTGTATTGCTTATATTAGATCCTCAGCATGCAAGGGGCGGTCTCATGTTAACTATATGCTGGCATGCATATTTTGTCCTCCTTCATTATCCTCATATATTCAAGTGCAGGTGGCGATTCTCAGCTTGTAGGATATAGGCATACATTGAAAAGGGGGCGGATTTTGTAGCTATATGGATTTTTTCTGTTTTTTCATCACTTTCTGATTATATTGTCAAATTCTAGGTTGAGGTCTATAGATGGGTTTTATTTCAGCATGGTTTATCAAATTCTAGGGGTGGACTTTGTTTCTTTCTTTTCTTTGCATTTTTATTTTTATTTTATCTGACTCCAAAATAAAAGATAATTTTCATTTCTTCTTTCTATTTTGATTCATCTTTCTTTCTACCACCCTACCTTTTTTTTGTTTATTTTTGTTCAATGCTAGCTCCTTTTTCATTCACCTCTTCAATCATCGTGAAATTGGTTTTCTAAACTCTCATATTGATTAAATGGTTCATATGTGCCAGGGGGCCAAAAATATATAAGAAATACTTGTGCCATTGGTGAGGACAAAAAAGTTACTTTAGTTGAGAAGTAAAATCATGAATTTGTTTGCACGCACATTATTCATGTGGCAAGATCTGAGTGAATGCAGATTATGATGTTGATTTCTGACTTTATATTACTGTGTTGTCATGTCTGTCTGCTATCCACTTCATCCCTCATTTCTAGTTACAAAGTATGCTTTCATTAAAATCTGGGCGGTATGGCAAAGACTTCTCTTTTGTAATTTTTGCTTAGGAAGATCATTTACTGTGATTCCAATGAGTATGAAGCGAATAGCATTTATTAGTTTTAGTCTTTTTGTGATATATACATATATAGTCTTTAGATCATTGGAATGTGTGGGGTAATTTAATTATGAATGTACCGTTTTTTATATAGGTGAATTAATTATATCTTAGAGGTATATATACATATATTTTATATAAGGGTCTCTAATATGAAGTATAGCTTGGGTATAGTTCATCTCTAGTTTGTTGAAGTATGTTGCTGCAGTTTAGAGATAAAAAAAAATGGTATGTTGCTGCAGTAAAAAATAGATTCATGTTTCCATGTTGCTGCAGTTTTACAGATAAGAGACAATTCACAGGATCTCATGTTTTTTGCATTACATATCTCCGTAGTTCTAATATAATTGCATTACATAACAAAGTCCATATCTCAGATTTTAGCTCCCACCTTTCACTTTGCTGGTGACTTCAGAGAAGTTTAGTCATTTTGGGAGGAAGCTGTCATTACTAGATTTCACGTAGGGCAGTATTTTGATTTGCTTTTGCTTGATAATAAAAATGAGTTCAAACTGATAGTTTGATGTTGAACATTTCCTTTTGTGAGTTGTTAGACAAGTGTGAGTACTGACTATGGTTTTTTATTTTCTTAGTCTTCCTCTGGTTTTCTTATTATTCTTCCTCTGGTTTTCTTCTCTTTCTCCATGTTATATGCTTCTTCCCCTTCTATTTTTCTTCTATTTTTGTTCTCATCAGACCCTATATGCTTATTATTTGATCATGATTATTAACTTAACCTATTTTCTTCTTATTATTTTCTTAGTCTCCTTAAACCATGTTATTTGCTTCTTCTTATTATTCTTCCTCTGATGACAGAGTATGTTGATACTACAAAACCATATCTCCCTTTTCTAAATGAATCGCATTTCAGATCTGGACTTGTTCGGCATATAGGGATCATTGGAATGATATATGCATATTGGCACCCCAATGTAATCTCTTGAATGTTTGATCATATGTTAGGTCTTGCTTTCTTTGTTTTGCCAACTATAAATTTTCAAAAAATGGATGGAAAAATTGGAGGAACCTGAAACTGGTTTGGTTTGTATTATTGTAGTCTCTTCATTTGTAAAAAGAATTATAACAAAGGGCCACTTGGCATTTTAGATGTTTAACTGGTTTTGTGTTAGTTTAGCTAGTGCTGGATGTTTAACTGGTTTTAGTGTTCACTTCATAACCCAGTGACTAGTGTTCATTGGTTTTGAGTGAGTAATTATTTAATTTTATAGTTGAATAATTGGTTTTTTCCCAATTATGTATAATGTTCCAATGTTTATGTAATCTGCATCAATTATTTTGCATTTACAGGGCTGGACTCGTGAAATGGATTTTTCTGAATGTACAAAAGTTGTGTACAACAGAATTCAGAAAATAGAGCCTGAAAAACAGCATTCGTCTTGTTGATAGGTGGGACTTGTAGGCTTAATTTGTTTCTTACTCAATTAATTCATTGCTTAAGTTGTGAATTTATACGAGTTGCAGGCCTCATGGGCAGCACTCAGTAATGTTGGCAGAAGATGTGCCAAAGTATTAAGATTTGACCCTGCATGATCTTAGAATTTGGACCCTAGATTTGATTTTCTTTTTCTTTTTTCTTTTTTTTTTTTAATTTCAGTTTGGTTTAGGTTAGTGTGGTAGAGCTTGTACTGGATATATTCATCCTTCACTAATTTGTTTCATTGGTCTGATTTGCTTGTTTCCTTGTTGGGATTATAGTGTTTATTGTACTATTTTTTTCTTCTCTTTTTAATTTCCTCTGCTTCGTGTATTTATAATGTATTGTAACAAATTTTGGCCTGCCTGAATATTAATTCCCATACATTGTAACAAATTTTGGCCTGCCTGAATATTAATTCCCATACAAGGTTTAGCAATCTTCTCCACCCATCACATCCTTAATTAACACTAAAGCATCACCTTCAACTACGTTATGCTAAAACCCAAGTCTAAGCATGTTTGGTGCGCCTTTCTTACAGCTAAAACTTCAGACATAATAGCTTTAGTGTTTGCATGTATTATAGTGTTTGCATTTACATTTAAATAATCAGTGTTCTTAACTTGCAATGTGAATGGATATTTGTGTATCAAGAGAGAGAAACATAACAGATTATGGTTCTCTCTCTCCTTTTTTGTTCTTTTGAAATATTATTTAATGCATGCCTCTTTAACAGGATTTTGCTCTCGTTTTGTTTTATTTTCATCATACCCAATAAATATGTTTAAATTCTAAATTGGGTCTTTGCAAGAGAATTTTGCTCTCGTTTATTTGCAGGATTTTCTTGATACCCAATAAATATGTTTCATTTCATGAGGTATTGGTTCAATAGTTCAAAGATCATTTATTTGATTAATTTTAGGCAGGAAAAGGTGGTGAGTTAACATATGATGAAACTACCATAATTACTGGAGCTTTGGATATGATGCAGAAAAGTGCCATAGATGCTATGAAGCCCATCTCTGAAATATGCCCTTTAATTTCATAAATGTTTTGGACTATTGCAAAACTTGATGAGTATGCCCTTTAATTTCTGTCCTATCCATATGGTGATTACATCAATTTCCAACTTAAGCCGATTATTATTTACCTGGCTAGGCAAACAATGGGACTGATATTGATTAATTTTCAATGGCCTAGATAACTGTTTCTCTGGATATATTTTCACTTTGGCAATGGCAAGCCTTTGCCATCTGCATAGACCTCTGCATGAATTTTCTCCTCAATGTAGTATGGGGAATCTTGCTTCTCTTTTTCAATGGCCTTAATGTCTGATGCATCATGAATGTTGTTTACAATGAGATGATTGTGAGACTTTCTAGAATGGATCACCTAGATTTTCTGTGAGTTGCCAAGCACCAGACAAACTTGTTAGTACTGGCCTAGGAGTTTCAACAGTTGGCATGACTTCTATTTTGGGTGGATATTGCTCTGTTTTTTCCCGGATTTAGGCTTTTGATTTTTTTTTTTTTTTTTTGTTAATGATAGTCTCAGTTACCAAGTGATGATAATCATTGGGAGTTCCTTTTGCAACCAGATAGTTGCATGTTTTAGTTAAAGCTCTTGCTCTGACTCCATTTTCTGGTTAGCTGAAAGAGATAGGTCCACACAGAATATAGATCAAAAGGATATAGAAAGTAAATTTCAGCGTATACTCAGTTTTCATTTTCTGATATGCATGTAACTCCATTCCCTCATTTTTCATTTTATCCTTTTAAAAAATATTATGATTCTTGTTGCGCAGCCAATATCAAGAGATATTGTATCAAGAGAAATGAGAACTCCTGAACAGCAATCAGAAGCTCTGGATGCTATCAAGGACACCATATTGGATATTGTGCTTATAGTGGTCATTGGGTATGATACTCTCAAATTTACAGAAACAAGAAAAAATAGATTGTAGACCTAGATAATATGTTTATGGCTTTTGCCACTGGCTTATAAGTTCTTAAATAACCTTATAACTTTGAAATGGTCATGTGTGCCTCAGAGAATATTTTATTAGGCTGAGTATAAGATAACCTCACAATGGATAGTGTGCATTGTAAGGTTATCTGATTTAATCAATGAGGTTTTACTTAGAAGATTGTTTATATATAATTTACTGTGTGTTTTAGCTCTTTATAGTTTGAGAAGAATGTGTTTATAATTTATACGTTTTGTTTAGCCCTTTATTTTCTCTTAACCACAAAAGTTGCATGCATTTGACTATAAAGTTGTTTAGCCCATTGACTTTTTTGCATTGTATGATAAGCATGTTGTGTATTTTTGGCTATGACAGCCACATATGTTCACTAGTATTTATTTTTTTTTAATTTTGTAAAAGACTATTTGCAGTGAGGTTAGGTTTTTTTTGGGGGGGTGAGATAGAATTTTTGGTTTTAGATGAAAGTTTAAAATATTATATTTTAATATTATTATTGTTTTGAGATTTGAAAAAGTTGAATTGTTTATTATATTTTGTATGGAAATTTGAAAAAGTTGTAATGATAAGATGAGAATTTTATATTTGAGATTAGAATTTTTATTGACCAAACTTGTCACCAGAAATTGATTTTTAGTCCCAGCAAATGTTATTTGTAGTGATTTTTCCAGCTATTTGTGACAATGATGTGCCACTAGAAATATTTTTTCCCAACAATTGTAGACAGACCTGTGATGCACAATTACGGCGATTTTTTTAGGTATTTGTAGTGAACAATATCGCTATCTTAATATTTGTAGCGGTTTTTTGCTTTCACTGATTTTGTTTATAAATAAGTAGACCAATGCAGCCAACGTTCGGTGCAGTAGAAATTGCTGAGAAAGATTATTAATTACAGCAATTTTAGGGGTCTTTTAAGGCGATTCTTAGCGCTGGAAAAAACTATAAGATTCTCTTAACATCAACAACTTTGATCGTTAAGCTTGATGGAATAAGTCAATCAAATATTACATTAGATAATATTGCAAATAAAAAAAATGTATTAACGACTTTAGTCATTAAGCTTTATTAAATTTTATTTATCAAGAAATTACTGTAGACATTGATCTCGATATCAACTCAAAAATACCAACGAAGATGATTATGTATAATAAATTATTTAGAATTATAAAATTCAGAATAAATAAAGGTCCGCACATTGGTTATGGGCTCGTATACAGAATAATAGAAAAGAGGAAGTGAATTGCTTGAAGTTGCGAGAAACCGCTCTAGAAAAAGGGTGCACTTTACAAGTTACTTATGCTTTTAAGAGTGCAATTACTTCTAAATTTTAGAGAAGGAAATATCACTCTTCGTGAGAGAAGAGCCCCACAAATTGATGACAAGCTTCTAAATTGAGAGTCTCAATCCTTGCCAAAGCAAACCAAGACACCCAGAAAACGAGCGTCAGCCAATAGCCATGTACAGTTCACACGGAAAAGGATGTCACAATTTCAAAAGTAATTGCACCCTTTTTCCGGCGCGGTTTCTCGCAACTTCAAGCAATTCACCTCCTCTTTTCTATTATTTTGTATATAGGATTCCTCAATGAATTATATACACTTTCGGAGTCAACTTCTCAAGCCTTTCACTTTCGGGGAAGTTACAAAGAGATGTACACCAATTAGCAATTCGCATATCCATTGGCTTTGCTCTTCCTTCCATAACGACACTTCTTCTCATCAGACATATCAAACCAGAAGTATGGCAGACTTCACCCCTCAATACCTCCTCTTCACTTTGATTCTCTTAGACACTTTCTCTGTAAACCATGGATGCAACCAAATTGCCCGAAAGTCTCTATTATCCTTACCCTTCACTACTTCGTCTCCTCCATTAAACTGGTCTTCCATTGATTGTTGCCTCTGGGATGGTATTTCTTGTGATCATAAAGGTAGAGTCACTCATATTTGGTTACCCTCTAAAGGCCTCAGAGGCAGCATATCTTCCGTTCTTGGAAACCTTTCACGTCTCTCTCACCTCAATCTCTCTAACAATTCATTTTCAGGTCCTCTGCCTACTGGATTCTTTTCAAGCTGGAACCAACTCAGGGTCCTTGATTTGAGCAACAACCATCTAGCTGGAGACATTTCTTCACTATTTTCTTCTAATGGCTGGCCTGCCTCCATTCAAATAGTTGACATCTCTAACAATGATTTCAATGGGATGATCCAATCTTTGTTCCTCCGGCGAGCATGGAATTTGACAGAGCTTAATGTCAGCCACAATAGCTTCACAGGTCATATTCCTTCCTCTCTTTGCATCAATTCTCCCTCAGTTAGGCTCCTCGATTTCTCTTTCAATAATCATAGTGGTCAAATTCCTACTGGACTAGGGAGATGTTCAAAGCTAGAAGTTTTCCGAGCAGGTTTTAACTATTATCTCTCCGGACAGCTTCCACATGATATATACAATGCAACAGAGTTGACAGAAATCTCCTTACCTTTCTCTAATCTCTCAGGGCCTATTAACAGTGACATTGTGAACCTTACGAAACTCACAATCCTTGAGTTATATTACAATCAATTCAGTGGCAAGCTTCCTCTGAATATTGGAAAGCTCTCCAAATTGAAGCGCCTGCTCCTTCATATGAACTACTTAACAGGCTCTCTGCCTCAATCTTTGACAAATTGCACAAATCTCATTGAATTGAATTTACGGTGCAATTTATTTTGTGGATATATTTCGAATCTTAATTTCTCTAGCCTTCAACAACTCACTATACTTGACCTTGGGGGTAATGAATTTACTGGCATATTGCCAGCAAGCCTTTACTCGTGCAAGTCCCTCAAAGCAATTCGACTTGCCCAAAACAGATTGGAGGGAAAAATTATGCCAGAGGTGCTTCAATTGAAACTCTTACAATACCTTTCACTCGGCGACAATAAGCTAACCAATCTCACAGAGGCAATCACAGTTTTGTCGGGTTGCAAGAGTCTTAAAATTGTCATCCTTCCAGTAAATTTTCAGCATGAGGCAATGCCTAGTGATGACAGTATAGTTGGTTCTTTCGGATTCGAAAATTTACAAGTATTGGGTCTTGGTGGTTGCCAACTGACTGGTACTTTGCCTTCATGGTTGTCTAAACTAAAGAAGTTAGAAGTTCTGGATTTAAGTTTCAATCGAATCATAGGATCAATTCCTGGTTGGTTGTCAACTCTTCCAAGGCTATTCTATTTAGACTTATCCAATAACCTCATTTCAGGTGAATTTCCAAAAGAACTTTGTGATTTGCCAGCATTGGTATTAAAACAGACTGCACCTCCAGTTGAGCAAAGTTATTCGAAGTTGCCAATTTTTGTCTCCAAAAATGGTACCATTTCCAAAAATTGTACCTTTAACCAATACACTTACCTCACCTCCATGCCACCAGCGATATATATTGGAAACAATAGTCTTAGTGGCAACGTTCCCATTGAGATTGGCCATTTACTGCAGCTTCATGTGCTGGATCTTAGCCACAATAGCTTCTCAGGAAACATTCCATGCCAGATATCTGAGCTCACAAACTTGGAAAGATTAGATCTCTCTGCAAATAAGTTCTCTGGTGAAATACCAGCATCACTAACTAGTCTACATTTCTTGTCGTGGTTTAGTGTTGCAAACAATAACCTCAACGGAATGATACCATTAGGCACTCAACTCCAGAGCTTTGATCCCTCTGCATATGAGGGCAATCGTGGACTTTGTGGTAAACCACTTCCACATGAGTGTGCAAATATTGTTAGCCAAAACAGAGACAAGGAGATTCAAGAGGAGAAACATGGGCTTCGAAATCTAGGGTTTAAGGTTAGTCTGGTGCTTGGTTTTATTACAGGATTTTGGGGTGTCTGTGGTCCTTTATTATTTAACAACTATTGGAGTGTAGCATATTTCCAATTCCTGGACAGCTTGAAGTATAGTATAAAGCACAGCTAGCAAGGTGTGTGGCCAGATTGCATGGAAGATCTGAAATCTACTTATAATATATGCCATGATTTGTTCTCCGAGGGGTTGGGAGAAGATAACTTCCTGTAGGATTGAAAATTTGACAGAGATTCCTACTCATCCAGTACACTCAGAAAAGAAGTACTCTTTGCATCAGTTTTTCTTTTAAGAGCAGAGACATACATAGAGACACAATGTTGAACTGTCAAGTTTTTCTTTTTGTTTAATTTTGTTGTAGACACTACAATGAATATTCAGCTTTAACCTAGTTATCTATTGTTGTTTGTTTTGTAAATATTGTCTTCTAAGGCTTGCTTGATTTAGGGCATGTTTGGACAGGCAAAGAATTATCAGAATTCTTAAAATTCTAATAACTTTCTCATAATTTCATTCCAAATATCACTCAAATACAAAACATTTTACAACTTTTTCATGTAGTCATTACCTAATCATTATCCAAGCACAAAAAACCAATACAATTTTTACAAACTTCAAAACAAAACACAAAAACCAATACAATTTTTACAAATTTCAAAACAAAAATAATGTTCAAATAGTTTTTTTAACTTTATAATATTTCTATTCAACTTTTTCTCTTTTATTTTCCAAAACCCAATAAAACATCTTTACTCAAACCATTTTATTACTTTTCACAAATTTTGAGATACTCCAAGTGCCCAATCATGCCTTACTCATTTTTGTTTTTCCATCTTTGAGGCTAACAGTTTGTACCACAAGGAAGTTTTCAATAGCTTCAAATGTCTTACGTTTCAATAGCTAGCAGTTTGGAGTGAGCAAAGAAGGGAAATGCTTTTCATGAAACCCATTTTCTATTTTTTCTTTTTCTTTTCTTTTTTTCAGAAAAAAGCAAATGGGAGTATAGGGAAATGATGATTAATACATAGAGGGAAATGATTATTAATTCATAGAAACTGGGCATCTTTCCCGTTGGTTACGGGTATGGGATATTAATTCATGCAACAGTATATAGAAAAGAGTAATGTTATATACAGTCGTTGATGTGCAAACACCGTGAAGTCGCTTTGAAAAAGAATGAAATTCACTATTAAAAAATTAACTTTTTTCAAGTGGGTTCCGTATTTATTCATTTTTTTCAAAATGATTGCTTGGCATAGGCGTATTAACGACTACAACTATCATTTCTTTATATAAAAATTTGAATATAAAGTGTAAGTCTCTATTTATAGGAAAATTACATGTAGATGGAGTAAGGTAAATATGATGATCATTATGAAAATCAACTCACTTTTTTTTTAATAAAATACTGAACCTTTCATTAATCAAAAGCATTACAGTATTTGTCCTTCAAAACAAAAATGGAAATAGAATAGGGACATTCTTACATCCATATATGTTCCTATATTGCCAGGACGGAGCAAAGTTTGCTAGGTGATGTGCTACATTATTTGCTTCCCTGGAGTGAAACTTAGTAACCACTTTGGATGCTTCTTAATTCCCTGTTTCAAGTCTTCCACAAGCTGTCCATACCATGCTAAGCACGACTCTTCACTCTGAATGGACTTAATAACCATTAAAGCATTTCCCTGTATAATAACTTTTCAACAACCCAACTCACAGCACAACTCTACTGCCTTCCAGAGGGCCAAACATTATGTTATAATAGGTTTAGTCACCCAGCTCCTTTGGGCACAAGTCAACCAATATTTCTCCCTCCCAATCTCTCAAAACAACTCCAAGACCAATCTTGTGATTTTTATTATCCATAGCAGCATCAAAGTTTAGCTTTTACTTCATCTCTTTCAAGATGTCTCTATTGATGAACTGAATCTCTTGCCCTTCCTGTTTTCTGTTTTTCTTCTTTGAGACCTTGTGCTTCTCTGAAAACTTTCAAGCTATCTAATGTAGCACCCACAACCATCTTTGGATTGAGAATTTATTTTCAAAACAAAAATGATTTCTTCTAAACTAGATTCCCTTCTTTATTGCAGTTGTCCCCTCACAGTCCTCTTTATTTAGTTTCCTTCTCAAAGAATTTCCATAGTTCCTTGAAATTAGATTCAAAGCTTGAGCTCTTTTGGACTGAGTTTCCCTTCTCTACCCATGCATCCCTTGCAGCTGGACAACTCCATATAGCATGCATCACAGTTTCATCTTCCCTTTGACAAATAGGGCAAAGGGGAGACTCTATGATATTTCTGCAAAACAGATTATATTTTGTGGGAAGTATGTCATTTCCTGCTTCCCATAGGAAAGTTTTCACAGCCGGTGGCACACATATCTCCCATAAGCTCTTCCAAAACCCATCCTTTTGCTCTCCTCTAGAGGTCTCTCCCTTCCCTCTCTTTTTTCTAGTTTTTGATAAATAATAAGCACTTCTAACACTGAACTTTCCATCCTTGGTAAAATTCCAGATCTGGTTGTCTTCATACCCCATCTCGCTTATAGGAATGCTGCAAATTTGATGAGTTTCATCTTTGTTGAAAATTTCATCAATCAGAGGCATATTTCACTCCTTTGTGTCTTTAACAATCAGCTCACAAACTCTTTCATCTGGATTTAAAATTTCAACTTTTGACCGAATACAGTAAGATGTTTCTTTAGGAATCCACTTATTTACCCATATTTTTATCAACGCCACTCCCCACTCTCCACATCAATCCATCTTTCAACAAATCCATAGCAGACCAGATACTTCTCCATATCAATGAAGGGAAATTTCCAAGTTCAGCCTCCAAAATATTAGATTTCCAGAAGTATTTGTCCTTGTATACTCTTGCTACTAAAGAGTTGGGATATTTTAAGAACCTCCAACTTTGTTTTGCGAAGAGTGTCAAATTAAAATCTTCTATATCTATGAATCCAAGGCCAACATTAGATTTTGAATCTCCTAACTTATTCCAACTCTTCCATTGAATGCCATTTGCATTCTGGTTTTTGACCTACCATAACTTTGCCATCAAGGCAAAAATTTCTTCGCTCAGTTTCTTTGAAAGCTTGAATACACTCATAATATATGTTCGAACAGCTTGGAGTACAGCTTTTCTAAGGATCTCTTTCCCAGCTTTGGATATGAAATTATTCTTCCAACTATAAACCTTGTCCATACTCTCTCTCTTTATACCTGTAAATGTATTATACTTTGATTTACCCACCATAGCTGGAAGTCCCGAGTATTTTTCATAATTTCCACATATCTCTCCACCAGCCTCTCTTTTTATCATTTATCTACTCTTGCCTTTGTGTTTGTACTGAAAAAGATAGAAGTTTTCTGCCTGTTAAGTGACTATCCAGAGGCTTGTTCATATAGCAGTAAAATAGACTGAAGTTTCTGCCATTCCTCCATCTTTGCTCTACAGAAATCACCCTATCATGAGTAAACGATAGATGATTTATTTGTGGCCCACCTCTTTCCACAGTCACTCCCTTTATTTCCCCCAACCTTTTAGCTTGCTAAATTAAAGAACTCAACCCTTCTGCACAAATAATGAACAAAGAGGGAGAAAGAGGGTCTCCTTGCCTAAAACCTCTAGTTGGCTGAAATTTTTCCCCTGGTCTCCCATTAACTAAAACTAAAATAAGACAGAAGTGACCCCCATTATCAATCTTATCCATTTTTCCTTAAACCCTAGCTTCTTCATTAGTGCTTCCAAATCATTTCACTCAATCTTATCATAAGCCTTGGACATATACATTGTATGCAACACCTCATAGGCCACCATAATATTATCTATAATCAAGCGCTCGGGAATAAAGGCACTTTGATTACTGGATATGATATTATGTAGGTCTTTCTTCAGCCTAATTGCAAGAATCTTTGAAATAATTTTATAAAAAACATCACAAAGACTATAATAGGCCCGTAATCATTGAAAGATATGGGATTGTTCACTTTTGGAATCAAAGCAATGTGAGTATGATTTGCATCAAAAGGTACAAATTCATTGTTAAAATAATCGAGGACAGCATTACACACCTCTTCCCCCACAATATTCCGGTGTTATTGAAAGAATCCAGCTCCAAAACCATTTGGTGATTTTAGGGGTGACATCTAATGTAGTGCATCCTCCACTTCCGATCTGGTGAGTTATTTGCATAGCTCATTGTTCATCTCACAAGTGACTTCTCACTCAATAAACTACAGGCATGCAAGAATAGCTTCCTGTGTAAGGGAACTTGATGAATAGATGGCCTCAAAATGTTTTACAAATGATCGTTCAATATCTCAAGGATCTGAAAACACTCTTCCAGATGAATGCCTTATTTGCTTATACAATTCTTCTTTCTCCTCGGATTTACACAAGCATGAAAATACTTAGTATTTCTGTTCCCTTTTCAATACCAATGCTTTTTAGCTCTTTGTCTCCATTTACACAAGCAGTGGGCTTGTCATCCACTGCTCCCTTTGCCTACTACTATAATTTTCTTCAGACTTGGGGATACAGCCAACACATTTTGCTATTCTCGTTCAGCTACGGACGCCTTATGGACTAATTTCAAAAAAGCCAAAATCTTTAGACAAGCGAATGTGTCCTAATTTGGGTTTGCAACCTGTCTTGAAATCGTTCTACCTTTATGGTTTCCACAAAGATAGATGAGAGGCAAACCTTCCTAACTCTATAAATTTGGTGGCGTACTGCTCTACTATAATAGCCTGCCAGAAATTCAGTGGATTAATTTTTTTAGACTTTAGGAACATCATGAAAACGTTAGAAATGTTTCATGATTTGAGAAATTGCTATGTTTTAGTTTGTCAGCTTAGTCAATTTCTTACCCACTATGGTGTTAGAAATGTAGATTTATATATTTGAAATACTTAGGAGTACGAGATTGAGAAATGGTTTGCGCCATTAGTCTTAGATGAATATTTAAGTTTTTATAGCGCAACAATACAGTTTTCCTTTTCCAAATGATAACTATTCAAAAATGCTCTTTGATTTCTTCGAGGCACTTAAGAGTCTAATTTTTCGAAACAAATTGCACCACTTATTTAGGATTTTATGGTGCAATATTTTTTTTTGCCTTTTTCTAAGTGAATAGTAACATCCGTGATAGCGCCATGTCACACCCAGTCAAGTTGGTTTTCAGGATCTTAGCCAAACCAGTCTATAGAAGTTTTATTTGGACACTTAGTAAGATTTTAGCCATACTTGGTGACTAGTATAGAACATTTGATAGGATGAGAAACCATGATATTGAAATATTGAAGAAATGAAGGAAAATCAATCATTGTGATCATGCCACCTAAGCCAAATACTATTTCATCCAACTATTCATTTTTGTGCCAAACCAAAGAAGTTTTAGACCCTAGTAAAATCCTAAATCATTGAGTTCCAATTGAAACCCAAAACCTTGGGGGAAGCCAAAACCCTAAACAGTTTCCCAAACCCTATTTTTGGTCGGTTCTAGCTTAGTGATTAATTACTTAATTAAATTACTTTCACATGCTATTAACCACTCATTCATGTCATTATACCCTCTTTTATTATTTTATATCTTGGTAAATTCATTGGGTCAAGAAAATCTAGATTTGAGCTTGTTAGAACTGAAACCCCAAACTAATACCTCTTTAAAGCCTAAGTGCGGCCCAATCGGTTTAGGCCCATAAAGCCCACCAAAAAGTACCACCCAAACATGGCTTCCTGATAAAGTTTCCCCCACTATCCTAGGTGTACTTTTACTGCCATCTTCAGCCCAAATAATAACTAATGGAATGTCAAACAGCCAGCCCAAAACCATCACATGGAAGCTTCCAAGGCTGAATACCATGGGTTGTTGCGCACGGTTTTGGCTGACAAAAACACCATCAAATGATTATCCTCACATTCCCTCTCATCTATCTAGTCCTATATAATTTATCCATGCCAGCCCCTTCATGTTTTTGTCACTTTCATCTCCCTTTCTTGGAAAGAACTCAAGAGGTCGTTTCTGACAATATTTCTAGCCGATCTTGCTTGAATTTTACAAAGCCTTTTTAATTATATGCTCACCAAAATACCTTCATATTAATTGTTCCTCTTTGATTTGAGTTTTAAGTGATGTATTTTTTGTGATTTTTAGTGGAGTGTGAGTTGGTTAAAAGTGAGTTTGAACACTCAGAGGTCATATTGGTCGACAAATTGAAGATGCTGTGAGATCTTTATTTTTTGATGAAATTGTTGTTAAATTTAGGACTTGATATTGATATGATGAGATGGTAAAATGTTTTTATACATGTTATGAGTTTATCCAAAGCATGTTAGTATTTTTATACAATTTTTGTTTTGAGATGTTTGATGATGTTTGGTTCTTAAAGCCTAGTTCTATAGTTGTGAAATTCTTATATGATGATTCTAAGACTTTAATTTAGATGTTAAGAGCTGGTGTTTGAAGACAATTGGTTTGATTAATTATTGGAAGTATGTTTTGCATAAAAAGGTTTGGATATGGCTAGATATTGAAACTTTTAGGTTGCTCAACGTTTTTATGAAACTTTTGCATATGATTTTTGGATTTTATGATGGGATCATATTTAGAGCTTGATTACATAACATGTAGTTTTTTCTTTGATATTTAGTTGTTGAATATTTTAGATTTGGAGTGTGTGTTCTAAGTCAAAAACACATGGTACTCGATTCTGTCCATAGGAGCATGCCAAATAGTTTAAATGTTGATATTTGTTCTTGGTTGATGTTCAAGGCATATTTATCAATTAGGTCAGATTTATAAGCATGTTAAGATTGAGGTTATAGACTTTCGAAGTCCTTAGAGTTAATTGGAAATGAAATAGTCCAAGTGCATCAAAGAGTTGTTTGAAATTTGGTTTCTTGACATTTACTTAGCACGAGGAGTTTATGCTTTTGTGAAGTATATGTTTTATGGTCTTAGCATAATTTTAAAACATAAGATGTGATCTTTACGCTCTTTTGAAGTAATGTTAAATTCTCACCCCATGGTCCCGTCGAAGATCTTATCGGTCTCATTAAGGATTTGTTCCTTTATATGTGAAACCTTAGCCGCATACCTATCTTGTTTTTCTTTTTGAATAACTTCTTTTAGGCAATTTTTCTCCTATTCATTATAGAAATGTTGCATAGAATGGTTTGACTATGTGGTTTGAAATTTGAAGAATTGCATAAAAAATGATGACTTTTGCCTTAAGTATGTTTTAGCCATTACTTGGTTTATATAGTTGGGTATTGTTTTAAATTTTTCTGATTTCATATTTGGTTTTAAGATAAAATTTACATAAAGGATGTAAATCTTGATAAAATTTGGAGTTCATATGCAAAACCCTTAATTTAGGGGCAAAATTGTCATTTCTCACATTTAGAGAAGTGAAATGATAATTTTGTTATCAATAAGTTTCATATTTGTAAGTATTTAATGAGATATTCTAACCCTTAAAATTATCTCATTTCAGTCCATGCTTTTTCACATCTTTTTACATACGTTATGCTATAGTCACTGTAAGTTGGCCTCTAACTTACTTTCAAGATACTTGTGTATGTATGGTGGTAAAAAACTATCATTCATGTTAGTTATACTAATATACATGTTATGTCATGTCATGCCATATTTATCTGTTACACATCATGTTATGCCCTGCTATGATTTATTTTCAAGTACATGTTTATCTATTACATGTCATGTTATGTCATGTTTTTAGTTACACGTACATGTCAGGCCATGTCATGCTATATCATTTTTACTATATATGTTTATCTGTTACATGCCATGTTATGCCATGTCATTAGTCACACGAACATGTCACGTCATATTATGCCATGTCATAAGTCAACAAGTTCATCACGAAATATTTTTCAAGTTTAGTCATCTTACATTCAAGTAAAGTGAAGTTATTGTTCAAGACATTATTATTAACATCGTGGCAACCCCATGTGACAAGAACATCATGGCAACTCCATGAGACAAGAATATCATGGTAACCCCACAAGACAAGAAAACATTTCAATTCAATTGAGTTCATGTTCTGTTCACGTTTAGCTTCAGTACATGTCAGTTTCAGTTCACATCATTTTCAATTCACGTTCAATTTTCAGTTCACGTCTGTTTTCAAGTTATGTTAGCACATGTCATGCTATTTGCCATGTCATGTCACTCTCATTTATGGTCATGTTAGCATTCATGTCTTTTTACTATCATGCCCGCATTTGTAAACTGATAGTTGAAGTTGGTTGTTAACTTGTTGAGATTTATAGTCAAATCACTTGATAGTCCCAACTACCATTTGCCTTGAAATGATCTATCACAAGTTAGGACGTAGAGAATCCCTTGAATGAGGTTGATTAGGCTACGATGCGATGACAAGGAGCTCGTCACTTTGATGCTCCAATTTTTAGATAAGATTATGGATATCTTATCAAAGTTTCATGAGCTACTCATTGTAGTAGCCTAGTAGTTATGATAGTTTATTAATGTACTTAAGGAGCGTTGTTTCTAATGCTCATGCATGTTTTTATAGATCTTTTGGAAAAATAATGTAACTTTTAGATATGTCATATCTGGTACATAGTATTGCTTAAAAAAATTATCTGATACGAATATTGCATATTGTTACATGCATGTTAGGTACATTATATCTTTAACTATTATGAACAGGGGGACAAGTAATCATATGTTGTATGTCCCGAAGTTTCAAAGTTCGCCAAATCTCAATTGAAATCTAGGAGCTTCACATCTACCGTCATGCTCCCTTGGACCAAACTAGCAAAGTTCTTTGAACTCAGATTCCTTATTATCTCTAGAAAATACAGGTCATCAATTTATTATTAAGCCTTTCCCATGAAATCCTTCCCATGGCTCTCAATTCCTTGGTAAGGAGATGCCTCTTTGTATCCCACCATAGAGCTACCTCTCGTTGGAGCAAGTAGGTCGCATATAATACTTTTTGGTCCTTGGTACATCTGTACACCTCAAAGATCCTCTATATGTCAGATATCCACCTTTCCACCCTTGCTCATCCCTCGTTTCCGAAGAATCTTGAGTAGCGATAAGCCAAAAATCACTCAAATGTACATCTCCTTCCTTCCTCCCTAGGGGATCACAAGAACTAAACTTACATGTGACGAGAACACATCTCATGTTGTTGTTCCAACATGTCCGATATCCATCTTTAGCACTCTAACTGTTCCTCGTCTCTTCCTCCACTAGAAGATCATTCCTTATGACCACTCGGCGTTTTATCTCTTTGTGGGGCTCTCAGTAGCACCTTCCTTAAATCATGCCACACAATCCAAGCCTATCACATACTATCCCATCTTGTCATTCTAAGCACAATTCAATCCTAATACTATTTTCAGCGTACTGTACTAGATCCACTCCTACGTGGACCAAAGTTAGTGGTTGTCCCTTGAGAAGTTTCTAGTTCATCGTTATCCAAAGTTTTCCAATAACAAACAGCCCCTAAGGGTAAAGAAGTGGATTATCAATCTCAAAAGGACATATGAGATCTGTGAATATACTAAGGACCGTAAAGTATTGTATGCTGGATACATTTTCCAAATAGAAGCTGGCATTTGGTGGGATACACAGAGACAGCTTCTATTGAATGCACTAAACATATCCAATGCTCCCGGCCGCAAGTATCATATTTTGAGTTTATGATTTGCTTCTTGAGTCACTTCCGTTAGTAGTGGAGTTTACATGTGCCTTGGCAAAGATGAAGCTTTCTTGACTGCTTTTTGAATTTATGATCTGCTTTTTTAGTCCTCTCGTTAGCAACGGAGTTTTCATAGTTAGTTTTGAAAATGGGGCCAATTTAGCCCATTCAAAAATTAAAACAGGGACGATTTAGTCAATTCAATGATAGGACTATAAAAGGATCCCAACAAGGGGACTGTACATAGCAGTTCTCCTATTCATAAAAAAACTCAATTCATATCAACTCAGCTAACCAAACGAGGCCTAACACTACCTACCTGTGTAATAGCTTCCAATGTGATCTGATGTTAAACAAATAAAGCAATAAATGTAATGCCACGGTCCAAGAAGGGTAAGAGTGTTACTTCTTGTCACCTAAAATCGTATCTCACCGTAAAAATATGAACTTCAATTCCTCAATTACTTATAGACCTCATTGTTTTAAACCAACTACTCCAAAATAATTAACTAAGAATATAGCAAAGTCTCAAAATAAATGCCAACTTTCCCAAAATACTAAGTCAACAGAGCAAAACAAAACTACTAAATAAAATTCTCCAGAAACACATACCTTCTTTCTATTTAATACACTATGCTCACGCAACCTTACCCATACTTCCTATTCTTGAACTTCTGCTGAAGTATCCAAAATATCTTTAAAATATTGTGAAAATAATGGATGAGATATCAACAACTCAGTAAGTAGATGACATATACTATCGTGCAAACATGAGCATTTATAGAGTACAGTACGTAGAACGAAATATTTTCTAGAGTTATGATGCAAAACGAAATATACTTTCAAACATAACAGAGCAATGGTTTTAAGACATGTAAAACCTAGAGTACTTTGGCATAACATAACCTGAGTATCATCATTACATCAAAACAGAGCATCTTACAAAACAAAGACCATGTTTAACCCTCGTAATAGGGTTGTGCTAACCCAGGTGGCCAAACCTAGCAGAGACAGAGATGAAATATTCCTTTTATAGTCTCGAGTGTGCACACAGAAAAGACCACATAAAAACCATTTTGTTTCCAAAGTAGGTGCACTCAGAGACAGAAAAGTTGGTACCAACCAAAACATAGCAGTGATCAAAGTCAGATACAAAACCAGTATATTATGCCAAAGGTTTTTCAGATGCCATATCAAAAGGAAATAGAGTACCAAAACATATTTAGATCATTCTCACATACTAAAAATAAAAGTTAGAGCATCTTTCAAATCAATGTACAATTTTCAAAATTTCAATATGGCTCTATTTCACATTTCAGAGATAGCATGACAAAATAGCGCTCATGTCTACAAAATGCATTTCAGAAATTTTTTTTCCTTTTTCATACAAATTTCATGAGTAGTGCAAATAAATGAATGAGATTATTTTTCCCAAGTTCTCATTTCATAACAAAACATGCAAAACTTTCAAAAAGTCAATCTCAATCTCAATAATTCATGTAAAATCTAGCATAAAAACCCTACTTACCTGTACTTCTTAACTTTTCAGAACTTACTCACAATAGTGCGAAGGAAAATCAATCGTTACCTATAAAAAAGTCAAGTAACTTAAATAAATCTCCAATTGAACATGTAATTTGTAATTGCACCTGAAATACTTAATTTAATTCCTTAACACCTAAAATTCTCTTAACTCTAAGTTACCATAATTTTCTAAATTCATCAATATCCACTTAATAAATATTTCATTAAAAATCATCAATATCCTAAAATACCAACTTACTATATCTGCCCAATACTCCTTAACAAACTTTTGAAATAAAATCCAACCTTAACATAAAAAATTAACCCATCTCAAGTTAAACCCAACAAAATATCAAAAAACCTCTAATAAATAGGCCCATCCCAATCCAAAAGCGTCATACTTTCCAATAGTTGAACTTAAGTGGTAAGACCGTAATATAACCATACTAGCATAAAGACCTAAAAGCAACCTAACGTATTAAACCTTTCTAAAACCAGAGAGTTGTGCGGCTAGTACTTACAGGGATGGAGAAAGGTAGCGGCTGGAAACTGGGCAGTGGGTGGGTCAACGATGGCAACCGGCTGAACAACAAGAAATCGAGAGAAAGAGTTGTGAGAGGAGGACACGGTGAAAGCGATAGAGGCTTACTGTGAGGGGTGGAGGTCGTGCATGTTGGTGCAACCATGGACGGAGGAGTTGAGCACAATGTCGGTAGTGGTTAAAAGATCGAACTATGTCTCGAGCCCTCATCTATCTATTGCGAATGGTCGTGCGTGGGGACTCTTGGAGTAACAACTAATGGTTCGAGATAGGCCTCATGGTTATTGGGTAACTTAAGGTGAGTTCGTGCTTTACACAAGGAGTTGCGGTTTAAGATGAAACTGGTGGTGGGTTGCTCTGTTTTTGGCATAACAAAACAGAGGAAGTTGTTGGGCGGTTGGGACGCGGTGGTTGGGTGGTGGCATTTCCAGGTGCCTTGCGACTTTGTGTGGAGAAGATAGATAAATAGAGAGAGAGAGCATCTACAAGGTGAAGTGTATTGAGAAACCGAAATGCTTGGCATCGAACGAGCGCACAGGAAAGGGGAAAAAAAAAGGAGGAAGGTGGTTATGTGCATGGGGGCAGCGGTTACCATGCAATTGCGTGCTTGATGCAAGGAACTTAGGAAAGACGTGGGGAAAAGAGAGTTCAGTGTAGAGGGGAAAACAAAGGCATTGGGGAAGCAGTTGTGGGAAATTGAAGCGAGGGAGAGAGCAGAGATTTGGAACCGAAATAACCCGCCCGGGGGGGGGGGGGGGGGAAGCACTTGTTTAATTGGTGTTGTGGCTGCGTAAAAAAGGGGAGAAACGGGGAAAGAAAAAGGAAAAAGGAAAAAAAATCAACGAACATGTCCCATGCACGTGTGAAGTGCTTTCGACTTTAATAATTCTACTCATCAGCTACTGTTCACTCTTAACACCACACACTTTAGGTGACATTTTCTTTTTAAGAAAAATATAGTTACAAGTATAATTATGCATTAATCTGTACATTAATATAATGTGATTGATAAAAAAGTAGATTTTATTAAAAATAGTGTTAATTCAAATTTTAAATATAAATAAATCAATATTAATACACAAATTAGTGCGTGACTATATTTATACGTATCAAAACTCTTTCTTTTATTTGCATGCTGAAACTCACGATTTACGTTTCAGAGAGCTAGATTTTGAAATTTCTCAGCTCCCCCGCATTCGCTCCTCTGCCCGGTGCCCCGAGTTCTCCTCTTTGCGCAGCTTCATCTTCCTCTTCATCTATCCCTGCTCGTGTCCTACAAATTGCTAAAGTCTTCTTATTCTTCTCTCCCTGCTTGCGCTTCTTCTTCCTCTTCTTGAAATTTGTTTGGGCGACCCTTAGCCCAACGTCCCAGGTAACTTTCGAGATTTTTTCTCTTCATTCACTTTTTGGTTGGGTACGAAAGGAGGTGAAGGGAGGCCACAAAGTTTGTGTTGTGAATTTTGTGAGTTGGGTATTGAAACTTTTGGGGCTTAGGGTTGTCTGATGTACGCCTTGTTGAAGCCCTTGACCGGGCTCTACGTTCCTCAACACTGTTCATTGAGAAACACTTACAATTTCTTGCTTCTCTGAGACGTCTTCCTTTAAATCCTGCAGTTCATTGGAGAAAGGTCAGATTTACACTTTTCGAGTTGGCTCTAGTCAGGTGAGCTCTAGAAGTGTTCCTAATCCTTTGTGATTTACAGGTCACCGGGAAAAAGAATCAATGTTAATTTTGCTTTCATTTTATTAATTCAAACCATTTCTCTCGAGTTCTTAAAAAAAAAAAATACGTTGCATTTTGTTTGGTTCAGTCTAAGCAATCTTGGTATTTTTTTTCTGCCCACACTCCTAATTTTGAACTGTTAACTTGCGTATAAGCTTTTGTATACCATCATTAAGTTGGTTACTTGCACACTCCTAATTTAGTTTCTCCGCCTTACTTAATAATAAATAAATAAAGTAGGTTCTCCACCTTTCTGGTTTTACAGTCAGTAATCATAGGACGGTAATGCATGTTTGATCTCACAAGAAGGAAAAAAGAAGCTAAATAAATAAATTACTAAAGAGATCCATGTAATGGTGATAAGCATACTCCATCATGGGTAAATTGAAAAATTTTATACTGGAAGCTGCTACATGTTTTTAGATCTTAAATGGTATCCTTACTTTATCCATATTGCTATTGAAAATTTGAAAGAAGACCTACTCGCTTTAAATGGACAAACTTTTCATGCTTGTGCTCACTGTAAATTCTGCTACTGCTTTACTGATTATAATCTAAATGGTAAAACAAGTGATCAAGGGACTTGATGACGGGATCCTGAGCATGAAAGCAGGAGGAAAGCGTCGACTTTTCATCCCAGGATCAGTATGTTTTTCACTTGTTATTTGATGCTGCAACATATTTTTGCTCATAATTTCCTTTGCAAGATAAAATGTTCACAAATGGGCGTTTGAATTCATGTTATTTTTTTATTGCTTTCTAGGAAATTTAGGGACATATAGTCCCATCTGCGGGGATTGAATCCCAAATCAGATACCATACCTGTGGGACTGATGGAAGGCCAGGGCCTATTGGCATTAGAATTCATATTTACCTTGCTTTTTATGGCATGAGTCAGCAATGCAGATTCAAAATTTTCGCCATGCTACTCATCCAAGAGATGGAACATCTAGAACATTTAAGAGGGGAATGAGAAAGAGTTATGACAGTGTTAATACAGTGTTAAGACGGTTATATTTCACTTCATCGAAAATGTATGTGAATTTATTGATTCACAGTTTTTCCTTGAAAGAGTAGTCCTCTTTATTTGCTTTTCTTTTATTTTTCCTTTCTCTTATTATGCCAAAACCACATACAGATTGTATTATGTTATTATTATTCCGTTTGCATGAAATCAAAAACCAGATACAGACTATGTTGCAATCTTGATGTAGCCAATCCTTGTAGTTTTATTATGTTGGGTAACTATAAATATGTTCTAATTGGGTGCCAAGATTATGAGGTAAAAGGAAAGAAATTCAAGCAGCGACTAATTGAATATTTAAAAAAAAACCGGTACTATTAACCTGAGAATGCAAGTGAAGTTACGTTCATGTTGCACAATTAGCAACAACGGCATCAAAACTGAAATCATTCATGAGATGTGCACAAGCTATTTTCATTATAAAGGTTAATTTAATGAACCTACAGATACTCTTTTTGTACATCATGAACAAAACATAGGAGAAGTACCATTCCAGTTGATCTATTCCATACAATGTGCTATTTACATACAGTTTATCCAAACCAAGCTAAAAGTATTAAAATTGTGACAACCCAATTTGAGAAACTTGTCTGCTACAGTGGGGAAAATATTTTTCATTTGTATTCCTTGCTTGTATCTTTCTTCTATAGCCAACCATTCCTTAACTTTTGTATCAAATGGAAGATTCATAATCCAACTAGAAACGCTAGATTGCAAAAACTTTTCTTCCACCTGGCTCTTCCATATCTTATGCATATGTTCATTAATTTTAAGATAGCCTGAGCATAAGAAAATAAAAATCAAACATAACTTACTCCGTGTGTGTTCAAGAATACTATGGTCAGATGCCATATCTTCAATAAACCATTTAGAATGCAGGAATGATGATCATCATACTTGGACCAGGTGTTGTGAAAACATAAACAAAAGCTCACCTCATGAAAGTATACCTCCTTGGATGTTTAACAATTCCATGAGTGGCACTATAAAACATATCCATAAGCATTGTCTTCCCTACAAAAACTGCAATGGTTACTTCATTTAATTGTATTATTTTCAATAAACCATTTTGAAACAAGTTAAATGGACAGAGAAACTCAAAATGACTGAAGGCAAGAGGCTTAAATCCACAGCAACATATTTTGCAGTGATGAATGATGGAATGATACATTGGGAGATGCAGTCAAATGAGAAACCAAAAGCATTTTTTGCCTACAAGTACTGGTTTTAAATAAAAGTATTGACTCTGAAGATGAATAAATTTTTTAGCATAATACCGCTTCCAACATTGGCATATATTTATATATAGTCCTTTGGGGGCAAGAGGAGCAGTTGGACGGCGACCAACAAGAGAATCTAGCTTCTTCTCTCAATTGAGATATGACCCATTTCCCTACTCCCCGATTCTACATTTTCAGTTTTTTTCCTGGGTCAAGAGAAAGTTATTAAATACAGAGATGAATCAAAAAGTTTCTATCATAGAAAACTTCGATTAGGCACCGACGAAGTGAAGATGAAAATAAAAATTTCACACTGAGAGAGAAGAGAGAGAGAGTAATTAAGTTTTGACACAATAAAAAGAATGCAGCAGAAAATTCAATACCAGCAAAGACATATAATTCCATTTTCTTCATGAGATCCCTCTTATAGTATCAGATTTTATGTAAAAAGGATATAAATCGAACAGGCATGATATGAGATTCATTGGACATACCTTACAACATACTGGTACTATGATGTTATATACATATATATATATATATATATATATAGAAACACATATATATACCTACATAGGTGGGTGTGCGCAGAGAGAGAGAAAGAGAGAGGACCTGAAAAAGAATCAATGTTAATTTTGTAGTGTTGGATAAAAAATTTTGTCCAACACTTTTCAGTGACTGTTAATTTTGCAATGTTAATTTTTTGTCCAATACAAAAGATGAAGCGATCGAAGAGGCTCTTCTCATTTTCTCAATTCATTCAGCGTCTTGCTATGCTATCCAATGATTTCAGAGATAGAGCAACTCTAGCTCAGAATCATCTTCAATTTGATGCCTTTTGGTTTCCCAGTGACACCACTAGTGAGAATATAAAGGAAGATGTCAAAGAGAAGAGGGATGAAGAGGTGAAGAAGAAGAGAAAGGATGAAGAACTCAATTGAAGAGAAGAACTAATCGAGGGGAGGAGGGTCAACGGTGACGGGGGTGCTGGGTAGAGGGAGGGTCAACAGCGACAGGGCAACTTTGTATAGGATGGGCGACCGGGGGTGGGGTGGGGGAGAGGATGGTCGATGGGGCTCAAAGAAATTTCAAAAGAGTCGAAGAGAAACGTGCAACAGGGAGGAGGGAAAAAAAATATAGAAAGAAGTTACTTTCCACGTAAGGTGTGCAATGGTTCAAAAAAAAAAAAAAAAAAAAGATAAGAATAAAAAAAATATTTAATGCGAGTTTCATACCGGCTAGGTGTTACAATAAAACTATTGAGAGAGAGAGAGAGAGAGAGAGAGAGAGAGAGAGAGAGAGAGAGAGAGAGAGAGAGAGAGAGAAATTGAGACAGATGAAAAGAGAGAGATATGAGAGGGAAAGTGTGAGAGAGAGTGATCGCTCACCGAGAGAATGAAACCATGCAATGGGTTGGACTCGAATTGAAGGCTACGGTGGGATAGGGGCTTACTAGTCAAGATAGAGGGCGACATATCTGGGTGGTGACTAGGCCGAGGCTACAACGGCAAAGCAAGAAGGTGTGACAGTGATGAGAGTAATGGACTAGCTGTTTCTAGGTGTCTTCTGACAGTTTTTGGCAATCTGGGTTTGGCTGAGGATTTAATGGTTATCTCTATGTAATGAGCCCCTTCACATTAACAAAGAATGGATATAATTCGAGGACATCACCCTCCAAGAAGTCTCCAAGAACTAGAGAGAGAAATAAGAGAGAGAGAGAGAGAGAGAGAGAGAGAGAGAGAGATGATTGACACTGAATACCAAAGTTGGCTTCTTTCCCAACTCACGGTTGCCTCTTATAGATGAATTGTGTATGAAAACTACAACCAACTTATCACAGTTCAGCCATTTAATGACTTAAACGACAGCCATGAAACAGTACAGTTTTATTTACATTTACTTATACTAAACGACACAATCACAATTAGTTATACCCAAAACAACCAACACTTAAACAAAATGCTGCATATTGATCATTTCCTCTACAATACTAATTACTTCAGCTTGTTCATGTTGGCCTCGATTCATGATCTCGTCCATTCTTGCATGTTCCCAACCCATAACATACTCTCCCCCATCAAATCGCCTTGTTCACAAGGTGAGGAATTTTATCACGCAAAGACCAATAAGGTTTCCAAGTCGCATCATCAACACTAGCCCCCTTTCATTGAACCAACACATCAACTACTGCCTTATTGTGAACCTGTCTACTTCGACACTACAAAATGGCTTCAAGCTCAAGTGTCAATTCAACTTACAAATCCACTGGAGGTAGAGAAGACAATGGAGAATGGTGCTGACCCAATTTCTTCTTGAGACAAGAAATGTGGAAAGCTGGGTGAATAGAGCTGTTTGGTGGTAACTCTAACTTATAAGCAATCTATCCCACTCTTTGAACAACTTGAAAAGGTCCAAAGAAAAAGGAGATAGCTTGAAATTTCTTCTCCGCCAATGAGTGTTGCCAATAAGGCTGCAATCTCAAATAAACTCAATCTCCAACAGCTAGCTCCCTCACAGTTCTCTTCTAGTCTACTTGAAACTTCATTCTTTCCTAGGCATCAGCCAAGTTAAGCTTAAGAGTAGAAAGAATCTGTTCTCGAGTCTTCGAGATCTCATCAACTACTTGCTTATCAGTTAAACTAGGTATATAAGACTGCAGCTGAGTTGGAGGTCTACCATATACTACCTCATATGGAGTCATCTTAGTTGAAGTGTGAGGAGTGGAATTATACCACCATTCGACCAGAGTCAACCAATCAAACCACAACTTTGGCCTATCCCCAGTAAAGCTTCTCAAGAAATGCTCAATATACTTGTTAACTGCCTCAGTTTGACCATCACTTTGAGAATGGTAAGCTGATGAATAAGAAAGTGTCACAACTTGCAACTTAAAGAGTTCTTTCCAAAAAGAACTAGTAAAAGTTGCACCTCTATCTTAAACAAAATTCTTAGGCATACCATGCAACTTAAAACCATTATCAAAAAATAATGCTGCCACTTTGGATGCCATAAATGGATGCTTTAATGCCATAAAATGTGAATATTTTGATAATCAATCAACAATGACCACAATGATAGAAAATCCTTTCGAGATTGGCAAGCCTTTGATGAAATCCATGGACAACTATGTCATATATGTGCAGGCACAGGTAAGGGCTGTAAAAGACCAGCAGGGTAGACATTTTCTACCTTATTTCTTTGACATAAATCACACTCTCTAATGCACTACTTCACTTCACATTTAAGACCAGGCCAGTAAAAATCTTGTCGAGCTCTATGCAAGGACTTGTGAAAACTAGAGTGCCCAACAGATGGACTAGCATGGACAAAATCTAAAATTTTTAATTTCAACTCAAGATTAGCAAGAATGTAAATTCTGCCTTTTCTAAATAACAGACCATGTTTAATAAAAAATGCAGAAGTAGAAGAAGAACCTCCTTGCAAAACTGCCAACTGTTCTTGTGCCTTTGGATCTGAAGCATAAGCTTGCTTCAACTCCTCCAACCAAATTGGTGTAGGAAATGAAATAGCAGTCAACAAGGTGTTAGCATCCGAGACTTCCTTCCTTGACAAAGCATCTGCTGCTTTGCTTTCAACACCTTGTTTGTATTCACTAGCGAATTCATAGCCTAGCAACTTGGAAATCCACCTCTGTTGAGCAGCTGTCCCCACTTTCTATTGTAACAAGTACTTGAGGTTGTGATGATTAGTTCTCACCACAAAAGCAGCCCCTAAGAGCACTCTCATTGGATTATGCATATGTAAATGACATTTTTTTATGAATGTAAGATGAATTTAGATATTGGCTATTCCATTTACATAAATCTCTACATTGGAATAGCCGTTTTTTCATTATATAACTATAAAATAATATAAGATGAATTTGACTTTAACTATTTATATCAAATTTTTACATTAGATTATCTATTTATTTATTATATAGTAATAAATAATTAATAAATTAAAAAATATTTAATTTTTTAATTATTATTTTATTTTATTTTATCATATTTTACTATTTTACCTATTATATATTAATTAGTAATCATATTCTAATTAAATTATGGATTAAAAAATAATAAATATTTTAAAAACAGTAACTATCAAAGAGAGAGAGAGTTAAAAAATAATAAAATAAAGATTTTCTTGTGGAATAGTAACTATCAAATTTGATTTTATCTTTACATGTACTGCAGCTAAAAGCTAAGAAATTTGATTATAGATAATCTATTGCAAGTGGTTTTTATGTCTAATAGGTAAAAATAGACTTTAGTTTTGGATATAGATAATCCAATAAGAGTTCTCTAACATATAAGTCCTCCATTTCTTGACAGCAATAACAAGTGCCAGTAGTTAATTCTCATAGGTAGAAAGCATCAAATTCTTACCATTGAGAGCTTGACTCAAAAATGCTAATGGTCTATGATCTTGCATCAAGACAGCTCCTACACCCACTCCACTTGCATCACATTCCACCACAAGTTACTTATTAAAGTTAGGCAAACATAAAACTGGAGGGCTGGTTAATGCTTTTTTTAGTTCCTCAAAAGCCATAGTTGCTATCTCAGATCATTGAAATGCATCTTTTTTCAACAAAATAGTCAAAGGTGCAGCTAGTTGACCATATCCTAGAATAAACTTCCTATAGTATCCTGTCAATCCCAAGAAACCCCTCAATGACTTAAGAGTTTTTGGAATTGGCCAAGACATCATTGCATTCAACTTCCTTGGTTTAGCCCTTACACCATTTTTTGAAATTAAATGACCAAAATACTCAATTTCTGAGCATAAAAGTGACACTTTGATCTCTTTGCAAACAATTGATTCTTCTCATGTGTATTCAACATAGTGGCCAAATGAATTAAGTGAGATGATAGATCCTTACTATAGACGAGGATGTCATCAAAAAATACTGTGACAAACTATGTAAGAAAAGTTTTAAAAACCTCATTCATAAGTGCTTGAAATGTTGAGGGAGCATTCATAAGGCCAAATGGCATGACAAGGAACTCATAATGTCCCTCATGAGTTCTAAATGTAGTTTTAGGCACATCTTCATCTCTCTTTCGAATCTGGTGATATCCAGACCTCAAATCCAATTTTGAAAAAACTGTTGAGCCAAAAAGCTCATCCAATAGCTCATCAACAACTAGTATTGGATATCTGTCTTTAATAGTGGCCTCATTAAGCACCCTATAGTCGATACACATTCTCCAAAACCCATCAGATTTTCTCACTAACAATATAGGAGAGGAAAATGGGGATTAACTAGTTCTAATTACACCAGACTTAAGCAATTCAGCAACAATCTTTTCTATTTCTATTTTTTGAAAATAAGGATATCTATATGGTTTGACACTCACAGGTACGGAATCCTTCTTAAAAAGTATCTGGTGATCTTGAGCTCTATGAGGAGGTAAGGTGGTAGGTTCATCAAAAATCTTCCCAAACTTCTGCAACAATTGAATAATTTTTGGAGGAGAACTGTCCTGATTCTTCACAGGCTCCATAGACATAAGCTGTAACCATACTTCTTTGGAACCCACTTTAGAAATCATGGAAATTTCTTTGTCATCTACCAAGGTAGAAGTAGGTGCTGTAAGGCCTTTGAGAGAAAACTTCTTCCCTTTATAATCAAACTGCATTTGTAGGTCTGCAAAGTCCCAAAGTATAGGCCCAAGTGATGAAAGGCAACTAACCCCCAACACTATATCACACCTTCCTAAAGTCAAAGTAAAAAATTCAGCAACAAATCTCGTGCCTTGTATTTGTATGGCCACTGCAGTATTCTTGCCACCACTGCTCAAAATGGCCCCATTAGCAACCTTAACCTGCATAGATTGCCCTTGCTGTACCACCAATCCACACCTTCCAACTAGTGCAATATCCACAAAATTGTGGGTGCTGCCAAAATCAATCAAGATGACTACCTTTCTTTTATTAATTTGCCCTACTACTCTCATAGTTTTTGTACTAGGTGTGCCCACCATAGCTTACAATGAAATAGAGGCTATGTCTGCAGACTCAGGCTCTTCATGTATCTCATCTATAATCAATTCTTTCTCCTTTGTAGGCTCACTAGTGGATCCCATATCCATTCTTTCCATCACATAAACTCTAGGTTTAGTACACTTATGGTCTGGCTACGACTTCTCATTACAAAAGTAACACAAGCCCTTCTTCTTTCTATCTTGCATCTGTGCCTCATTAATTTTCTAGTAAGGCATATTAACAATAGGCACCTTAGGAGTCCCTAAGATAGATCCACCACCATTTGACTGGTGTGAATAAGCAAAATTATTCCTCCACAACTTCTTTCAACTCCAAACATATTCCTCTTGAATTTTTGCCAATCCAAAAGCCTCATTCAAAGTAGGGGAATTCAACATTTTTATTGGGAGCCTAACCTCATCTTTCAAGCCACTCAAAAAGCAACTCAATTTATTCTTTTCAGAAACCCCTTTAATGCGGTCGGAAAGCAAATCAAACTCAATCTTATATGAAGTAACAGAATGAACCTATTTCAGACATGTCAGTGTTTCCATAGGATCATCATAAGCAATTGAACCAAATCTAACCTGCAACGCCTGAGTAAATTCCTCCCACGAATGAAAAATTCTAGATTCACTAGCATCCTGGAACCATACCAAAGCCGCATCATCCATAAGAAAACAAGCCAAGAAAATTCTCTGACCAGGAGGTACTTGATGATACAAAAAATACTGATTAACTCTATAAATCCATGCCGAATGCTCTTTCCCACCAAATCTTGGAAAATCTAACTTTATTCCCCTCATATTGGGCCTTTCACCCATATTTCTACAATAAACCTCTCTCATACCTTCTTGGCCATCGTCATCACTGCCAAAATGATTCTCCACATTCCTTACATTTTGTGCATTAACCTTAGACTGATTATTACAGGAAATCTTTGAAATGTGCTGTAATAATTCCGCAAACCTCCTATCCTGACTCTCCCTTTCCACCCTACTTGTTTCTTGCTATTGAACCAGAACAGAAATAGTATCTTCAATCTGCTTCTGCTGACACTCCTGTTGTACACGCAAATGATTCACAGAATCAAGAATCTGTTCATATGATCTTGTTCCTTCTGCCATTTCTGACTACTGATACCAAAATGTAATAAGCCCCTTCATAGTAACAAAGAATAGATGTAATTCAAGGACATCACCCTCCAAGAAGCCTCCAAGAACTAAAGAGAGAAATAAGAGAGAGAGAGAGAGAGAGAGAGAGAGAGAGAGAGAGAGAGAGAGAGAGAGAGAGAGAGAGAGAGAGAGAGAGAATGATTGACACTGAATACCAAAGTTGGCCTCTTTCCCAACTCACGGTTGTCTCTTATAAACGAATTGTGTATGAAAACTACAACCAACTTATCACAGTTCAGCCATTTAATGACTTAAATGACAGCCATGAAACGTTATCGTTTTATTTACATTTACTTATACTAAACAACACAATCACAATCAGTTATACTCAAAACAACCAACACTTAAACATAACGCTTCGTATTGATAATTTCCTTTGCAATACTAATTACTTCAGCTTGTTCATGTTGGCCCCGATCCATGATCTCGTCCATTCTTGCATATTCCCAACCCGTAACACTCAATTTGAGGTGGTTTGCTATGAGAGTTAAGTTGTTATATTTTTTTTCGAGATTGTAGAGGAAATGAGTTGTATATATAGACTGGAAAGTCTTCGACATGGTTGATTTGGAGTCAAACAATTGCCATCACAAGCTAGAAATTCGGACGTGGTGGAGCTTGTGACGTGGTGGAGCTTGTGAGAAATTGGTATTTAACGTGTACAAGGGATGAAGCCGACTTGATGAAGTTGTGCATGACAAGGACTGTTTGTGGATGAAGTTGTGTATAATCCATCTATTTGGTATGAAAGAAACATGTGAAATTATCCAATAATGGGTAAGATTTGTTTAAAAAAAAAAAAAACAAGAGTGTTTTAAGATAAATGATGATAGTAAGTTCTAAGAGAACTCGATCAATAAATATCTTTGGGCTTTTATAAAAATTTCTTGGGCCAATTTCTAATCAATTAGAGACACTTGGTTCATAAAATATTGGCTTAAATCCAATATCGCTCATTAAACCTAATTTAAGCCCAATAAAATCATCCATATTACATCCGTAATAACATTGGATCAGGTCGTTACACGTTAGGCCATACTTCTAAGGTTAGACGATATGGTCTGCATGTCCATATTCCTTCTCCAACATGGAATCACTTCAACTATTCAATGCGAGGAATCTCTCCACCCGATCAACACATGGAGCACCTCCACCAAATCATTATGGAGAACACTCCACCTAATCAATAGAGGGACTCTCTCTCTCTCTCTCTCTCTCTACCTGCAATATCATGTGAAACCATACGGAAACTCTCCACCCTAATAATCATAGGGAATACCTTCACCCTTATGAAACTAGTGGTTACGTGCCCCTAGGAATGGTATTAGTAATGCTCAACCCGATCCCATGACTACAAAGCACACTAAAAGCACATCACTTTAAATCATATCGTCTTAGAATCACAACATTAAAGTAACCAATAAATATAGTAAGACAAGTATTATAATATGAAGTCTCAAACATACCCATAAAAATTAACCCGCATTTCTAGTATCGTCGTAGGAGTAAACGTACGTGACCTGTATTTCTAATAATACGGTTGCACCAGTAGTTTCAATTCCTTAGTTGATGAAGACCCTGAACCTTCTACATCCTCTAAGTCTTTGAATAGAAGAAGAAAGAAAAGAGAAAGACTTTACAATCTTAAAAATGAGATGATATCTATTGTCGAATACTTTTATACACCAGAATTGCCAGTTACATTCATGACAAATCTTGACATTTTCTTTGACCTCTGTCTTGCTTGGATGAGAGACCTTTGATCTCAATTGTCTATTTGTCCTCTAGACTTTAAAAACAGTAAAGACCGAGTGACTAATAGGGCAAGGCATGCACATCTCTATAGCTTGCCTTGGACCAAACGTGTAGTCCTTCCCTTTTTAAGAGTCTCCCACGTGGCATTAGGCCATACTTCTAAAGTCAGACAATATGGCTTGCAGGTCCACAGTCTTCTTCCCCAGGCATACTCCTATTGTTACTTTTTTGATGGAACATGGGCCTTAGGTACGACACTTGTTGCCCTCTTAGCTCCTTTGTGATATTTCAGAGTGCTCCTAGCTTTGCAACAAGCTTGTTCTCGCCCGTTGCTCACCTTTTGTATGGTCAACACGTCCTTTACTCATTTGGTGTAAGGCGAACCTTCCTTCATAGCCTTGTGTTGTCCCACATCTGCCAGGCTCTTTACAACATGCTATTTACCTTACTTCCACAACGACTACACATTTCTCGATCAACTACCTCCTTGTCACTAGTAATATTTCTGTGTGAGGTGATTCCTTCCCTTGATTCGGCATAGTCCTCACACAATTTATTTGCAAAAATGTTTTTTGGATTCTATTTTTGAAAATCTCTTTTAGTTCACTTTTATCTTATTGAATTTATTTTTTATTTTTTTCAAAATTTTAATTCATATTTTTAAAAATTTCCGTATTTCTTATTTATATTTTTTGTATTTTATAAATTTATTTAATTTTTATATTTGAAAAACGTTTTAGTAGTTTTCTAACTTTTTACAGGTTTTTATTTTTAATTTTTTATATGTGAAATTTATAAGTTTATCATATCTTTTTTAGTCGTTTTTAAATATATATATTTATTGAGTTTTATTTTTTTACTTTTTTTTTTTATTGTTGATTGATCAAGTACTGCCACAATAATGATTTAATTTCATCAGGAGATATGCATGGTTTAGATAATGAGTTGAGATTAAATAAGTTGAGATGGTTTGTAAATAGTAATAAAATATTTGAGTTGAGACGAGGTGAGTTAGAAATGCTTTGAGTTAAAATGTTTTATAACATTTTAGAAAACGAGAGAGGAAAATTTGAATAAAAATATTTAAAGTTAAAATATAGAATATAATTTTTTAATATAATTTTTATTTTTTGAATTTAAAAAGTTGAATTAGTTTTTATGTTTTATTAAGAAGTTTGATAAAGTTGTAATAATTAATTAGATAATAATTAAATGAAAAAGTTGAAGATTATTTGAAATTGAAGAGTATTTGTATTTATAATGTTTAGATATTGAGATGATGTTAGATGAGACCATGAGATGAAATGGAATCAGATGGAAGAATCTCAACCTCTATCCAAACCAGGCCTTAAAAGAATCCTGATGGATGAACTGGCCGGCCAATTGAAAGTTGACTACAATCATCATGTGTGCTTGTTCTAATATTTTCCATTTGAACATAACTTGATTAGCATTCAAATGTTTACAATGTTTATGTTGGAACGTACTTAGTAGTAACTGATTCACTTTCAATTGTTTAGTATGTTTGAACATATATATGTCTTTCTAACTTTTGATGTACTATAACGTCCAAACCCTAGAACTTTTATATGTTAGAACGTACAGTGATTTCATGACTAAACTCAATGGTCAAAAAAACCATTTATGTTCAAACAAAATTTTCAACTGAATGTTGATCAATACCTTTCGAGGAACAAAAAAAAAAAAACTGAATGTTGGGTAATTAACAAATGTCAACAAAATATTTTTGTGTCGGTTAGACAAAAGAAATTACATTTGTAGTTTTATATGCTACAAGAAAAATAGATTTTTGTGATCAATTTATTGCAACGAAAAGACTATGGTTGTGAATAATCTTTTCATTGCAATAAATTAGTCACAAAAATCCATTTTTCTTATAGTACGTGTACAGTATATAAGCTACGCGTACTCCTTTGAAATAAGTAGATAAATCTGATATTTACATGAAAAAATTCTTTTTCAAATTACAGATCTTTTTTTTTTCAAATAAAGTACGTGAAATTTGGATATCCTGCAAGAAAATTAGTTGTAAATAGTCTTTTCGTTACAATAAATTGATGACAAAAATTTATTTTTCTTGTAGTTTAAGTATATCTAATATTACACAATATATAATATGTAACAATTAATGAAAATGAGAAAAATTAGAAGCTTTTTGCACAAAATGAAACCACAATGACTAATTTTGCATTTAATCCAAATAAATAATAAAAGAGAGGACGTGGTTGTTAGGTTTAGCAATAATTTAGAAAAGAAAGACACCCCATGTTTAGAACTCCCACAGCCATGAGACACCTCATTCCCATATTTTTACACCGTGAGACCCATGCACGGAGACAGCTAAGCCTACACGTCCATAAATAAACGCCGTTTATGCCCAAACTACGAAACTCCCAGAATCCCAAACAGACACGTAAACAAACGTACGTAAACGACTTTCAAACGGCCCTTATAAAACGGCGGGACGAATTCAACTACCTCCATTAACTGTTTTTCAAAAGATAAAAAGGATCGATCCCAAAACAGATAAACCACAACATTAATGGGGAGCTGCGCGTCAGTGCCGGCGAAAGCGGGTCTCTGGCAAAGGAACAACAGGGGCTTGAAACCCATCTCCAACGACAACCTCGACTCGCCTCGCCAGCAATGTCCGCCGCCCTCCCTCCTCCTTTCGGTCGTCAACAACCCTTCCGGCGATGACATCTTCAAGAAATACAAGCTCGGGAAAGAACTCGGGCGCGGTGAGTTTGGGGTCACCCACAAATGCTTTGACCTCCAAACAGGCGAGGCCTTGGCTTGCAAGATCATATCCAAGTGCAAGCTCCGGACAGATATTGACGTCGAGGACGTGCGCCGCGAGGTCGACATCATGCGGCATTTGCCTAAGCACCCGAATATTGTGAGCTTCAAGGAGGCTTACGAAGACATGGATGCGGTTTATCTCGTCATGGAACTCTGCGAGGGCGGTGAGCTCTTCGATAGGATCGTGACGCGAGGGCATTACACGGAGCGCGCTGCAGCCACAGTTATCAAGACCATTATTGATGTTTGCAAGGTAAAAACATTTCTTTTCATAAAAGTTACTGAATTCTGAATGAAAAGGATAAGAATATGTCCGTAGTCAGTCGATTTCCATCCAACCCCCAACCCTATCATCATAATATAAAGGGATGCTTTCCAGCTGATCTGTAACGGATCAAAGCGACCGTTAGTCGGGCTGATCATTTCCATATCATTTTACCTTAATTTAGTTCTCTAATGAATCTGTGTTTGGCTGGTATCTTGGAAAATGTGAGAAAGAAAAAGCCGTTAAACCTCTGAGTATTAGAAAGAAGATAAAGAGACTAATGATGTTTATGTACTTTTATGTCTCATTGTTTAAGTGGGGTTTTTCTTCTTGTTATAGGTATGCCATGAGCATGGAGTTATACATAGGGATCTCAAACCTGAGAATTTCTTATTCATCGATGAAAGTGAAACTGCTCGGTTAAAGGCAATTGATTTTGGCCTTTCCATATTCTATGAAACTGGTATGATTCTTAGTGTTTCTCGATAGAATGTCTTTTAATATATAGCTTTTGTGTATACTTGGTTCGTGTCTTCAACTATGATCTTCACTATATTTATATAGGTCAGCGATTCAGTGAAATTGTTGGAAGCCCATATTACATGGCTCCAGAAGTCTTAAGACGAAATTATGGACCAGAAGTTGATGTGTGGAGTGCAGGCGTTATCCTTTATATCTTACTATGTGGAGTTCCTCCCTTCTGGGCAGGTATGTTCCTTTCAAATTGCATGCGTTCCGAAAAATCTATAATTTCTTAGAGTTTATATATCCTAACACGGGGTTTATAACTAGCACAGAATCTGAGGAAGGAATTGCACGGGCCATTGTTCAGGGTAACAGTATAGATCTTGAGAGGGATCCCTGGCCAAAGATTTCTGAGGAAGCAAAGGATCTAGTGAAGGGAATGCTCAACCCAAATCCTTACAGTCGGATGACAGTCCAAGAAGTCCTTGGTATGTACCTATATTTACCTATGCATGCAAATATCAGCTGTGTTCTTTTAACTTAATTAGATTGCATGCTTGCTTGACACAAGGAAATAATATTGCAACCCCAGAAAGTCTTCAGTGTCTGGTCTTTACCAGTAATCCTCTAAATTAATGGGATGTAAATGCATAATCTGACTCAAACCAAACTCCAATGGCCAGTTTGGTTTGACCTCTGATCACCTGTGAGCCATGTATTTTTGCAATTTTAGTACTTGAGTGAGATATCCATATCAATGGGCTCCAAAGTTTTCAACAAATTTGTTTCACTTTATAAGTTATCATTCTTTCCATATCTATGCGGGAGAAAATTTTGAAAAGATCTTGCCCACAAATATTATTCTTGTTACTACAGTCATGACCTAGTTATTGGAAGTCAGAGGTTGGTTTGTTGCATACATAAAAGAGTCATATTTCTCTGTGCGTGCGTGCACGACTCACTAAATGGAAAGATCTCACATATATACGTGGAAACATTTCAATATAGTGTCTATTTATAGTGAATTCCCACTCCAACATTGCCAATAAATACAAATAGCATAATTCCAATTGATGATATTAATGAAGAAAAATGATTGAGGGTTTTTTTTTTTTCCTACCAAGATTTTGATGATGGCTGTAAAGTGTATGCTTTGGCTGGAAGGAGCTTCTTTGAGCTTCTTAATTGATCATAAATCTTGATCTTGTTTTCTGAATGAGTTTCAAGGTATTCATTGATAATTAATGCTCCTTTGACCATTATTAATACAGAATGTCTGCTTGCTTTTCTAGCATTTGTCATGTGCATACTCGTACTTTAAATATACAATAGAATTTGAGTAATATTATAAGAAATGAACTAATCATTGTCCTGGTTTTTTTTTGTTATGTACATGATGATGAAGAACATACTTGGATTAAAAACAAAAATCATGTTCGTAATGTTTCTTTGGGAGAAAATGTCAGAATAAAGATCAAGCAGTTCTGCTTGATGAATAAATTCAAGAAGAAAGCTCTTAGAGTAAGTTCTTTTGACATCTTTACTTTTGTTCATGATCTTAGCGTGTTAAGGCAGCTAGCGTTCCTGAATTCCTATTAACTTACTTCTTTCACCACTTCAGGTGGTAGCAGGCAACTTGCCAGATGAGCAAGTCAATGGGATCAGACGGATGTTTAATATGATGGACACTGACAAAAATGGAAACTTGTCATTTGAGGAGCTCAAAGAGGGCCTCAATAATATTGGACACCCAGTTCCTGATCCTGATGTCCAGATGTTGATGAACGCTGTGAGTTTCTTACGTCGTTAATTAGTCATTACGTACACAACATGCCATCAAAACCACAACCACTTCTTGATTACTCAAGAAAGCATCCACCCTTAGTGCCTTGGAGAATTAAGAACTACAAATTAATGTCCCTTAACCCTTCAGTGTAAGCCCAAAACTTCCTAGATGCTAGTTATATTTAGTCTAAATGTTTCGCATATCGGCCAACTAGTGGAGCATGATATATAGATGTTTGTAGGTTGGGCATTTGCATTTCTAGACTTTATTAGAGCAATGTGAACATTTTCATTACCTTGCTTCAAAGAACATAGCTAGGATTCATATTTGACATATAAAACCAAGTGGGTTCGTAAAAACTAGAACATGCAACATGTACGTCTTGTATATTGATCATTTGATTTAACATTGAGCTTCAATGCTGTCTTCCACACAGTACTCTTGATGTTGTTCAATTACAGAGTTTGGCTTTAATTAAGTGAATTGCTTTTCTAGGTAGCCAATGGTTTTATTGTTTCTTCTTATTGATATTATCCTCAAAATTTGAAAGTACTCCTGTTTACTCTCCTTCTGAAGGCGGATGTTGATGGAAGTGGCACAATAGACTGTGAGGAATTTATAACATTGTCTATTCACTTGAAAAGGATTGGCAGTGACGAGACTCTTTTTCAAGCTTTTACATTCTTTGACAAGAATCAGAATGGGTATATTGAGTTTGATGAACTAAGAGAGAGTATGCTAGAGGATAACCTTGGCCCTAACAATGATAAGGTCATCCAAGACATCATGTTCGATGTCGACTTGGATAAGGTAATTCAAAGAAACATATACTTTACAACACAATATTGTCACTTCCTGGCCTTCTATTTTCAACTAATTATTATGTTTATATTCACAGGATGGTAGAATCAGCTATGATGAATTTAAGGCAATGATGAAAACAGGGATGGACTGGAAAATGGCTTCTCGGCAATATTCTAGAGCGTTTTTAAATGCACTAAGCCTCAAAATGTTCAAGGAAAAATCTAGGGAACTAAAGCTTGTGTAATCACTTAGCTACGTACGCAAGTATTGAGCTACCTTAAATATCCTCCTCAAAACAATGAACAACAGACAGGAAGGTCAAATGTTTGCAAAAACCATTCATCTTTGATTCGAGAATATTAGATGGTTTTCATCTGGAAGGTAATGGAAATGGATTTTTTTTTTTTTTCCTTTATTTTTTGGGAGAAACAACAAGTGATCTGATGATGATGATGATGAGTTCGTTATTAGATTCATTATTAGATCTCCTTTAACATTGAGGTTGTGAGTCATGTAATTATATATTAAAGTTACCACTTTAAAGCAAAGTACATAGTAGTGGCCTCCCGGTGCTAATTTTATGTAAAGAAAAATGATAATTCAACACACATTAATTTTCACAACATATTTCATAATCATATTTTAAAATGAGGGGTATTATAGTAAAATACCATATATATAAAAGTAACTCCACTTTATAAAAATACTCATTTTACTTCATGTGTTGTGAAGAGTATTGTGTGTGTATCATTACTTTTCTATGTAATTAGGAAAATGAAAATTGCCGTGAGCCTTCATCGACACATATAGGGTGTTGAGTATGATAGCTTTTAACTCTAACACCATCCTCTATTATTTTAGAAACGTTGAGAGTTGTGTTCTTTCACTCAAAATTCTATGTTGCGTTGTCTTACATTTCATGTCATGCCCACTGAGACATGATCGATGCATGTTAACGGATGAAACATTGATGCCCACAAAGCTAGCTACATCATATAACAACAAATGATGGTCAATGGTTTCTTCGTTCTTGCAAAAATAAAATCACTTCACCATTATAGTACACCTCTTTCTAAGATTGTCCATGAAATTTTTCCTTCAAACCATATGTAGTGGTTTCGCCCATGTTACACTACCATCCAATATCAACCCGACATGTAACCAAGGCTTGAATAATTGGACTTGGGTTCGGAATTGAGTAGAGACCGATTCAATAAATCGGGTGATTCCTGAAAAATTTTAAACCGGTTGTTTAAAGGTTGATTAAAAAAAGTATGAAAAATCATATAGAATAGAATTCAAGTTTTAATATCAAAGTAATACTATATACAATCATGAGTTGTACAAGCATTGTACACATTTAAAAAAAAACTAATAAATATGGGACCCATGAAAAAAGTTTAAGTTTTTAATGGTGGATGTAACACCTCAATTTTTAGATAGGACTTAGAGGTTTACTAAGTCATCTTTGGGCCTAAGTAGTTTGGAGGAAACATTGAACTCGAGGCCCATTAGTTAAGTTTTTGTGGATAAAAGCTTGTTACTTCATTTTATGGATGACCGCCCAAGCCCATTAAGCTAATTTAGACCCCCATGATTTTTGGCCCTAGGAGAGAAGGGCACATGGCATGATGAAAGTTCATTAGTGCTTGGTTAGCATAGGCATTGCGCCATAGGTAAAGGAGACTCTAGGGGTTCCAAGAGAAAAATATCCCGTAGATGGCATGAGAGAAATTTGGTTGGTGCCATTTGGCACACATGCAAGAGGACCTTTTGGTTCCCAAAGAAGAGCAATCATAAAAAGATACACATTAGGGTTTCGGTTTTCCAAGGTACACACAAACCTCATGGCCGCCATCTTCCATGTCGCCACTTGGCAAGCATGCATGAGGATTTTAAGGTCTCTAGAAAGGCAATCATGAGGGAGATGAATAGAGATATTTGGATTTAAAGAGGTACATGCCGCTTGGCAAGCATGCAAGAGGATTTTAGGGTCTCTAGAAAGGTAGTAATGAGGAAGAGGAGGAGAGAGTTTCAGAATTTCATGAAGCCTATGCCAATTGGCAAGCATACATGAGATCTTTAGGGTTTCAAGAAGGATTTAATTATGAAGGGGATTGAGGATTTTGGCCATAGCAAGGAGGCACCACTTCTCCTTCATACAAATGAGTCCCTTAAGTTTTCAAGAGAAGCAATAATGGGAGGAAGAAGAAGAGGTTTCGGTTAGGGCAAGAAAAGGGTGCCACTTGGCCCCCATGCATGGAAGAAAATTTGTGGACTTTTCAGATTCTACAACTGAATAATGATAGGAGAGAGAAATAAGTGAAATCATGGCAAGTATTTAAACCCACCATTAATGGCTGACGGGATCCCGCTAAAGGAAGGAAACCGAATGGTCATTGTGGTTCAATTATGTTTTTTTCTTTCCTATTTTCGTCAACTCCTAAAGGAGAACCTCACCACCCTTCTTTCATCCAAGCAACCATCCATGCATACTCAACGGAAGGATTCAAAAAATGCCTACCTAGGAGATCATAGCTCTGTAAGAAAGCTCAAGATTTACTCTTTCTCTAGTCTAAATCATGAAAACATAAAGTAAGTGAAAGTCTATAGGTCTCAATTTTGTGAAGAGAATATTGTTTGTGTATTGAAGAAAGCTTGAGGAACGGAACAAAAGTGTGGTTTTAGGCCATGGGAGGTTAGACCATGCTTGAAATCAAGTTGTGTATGGTCTTGCCTCTAAGGTTTCCTAGAACCTAAACCTGTAATGGCAAACTGAATCAGGAAGAACCCTATGAATGCTTGAGAGATGTTCGGCCATCATTAGGGTTTCATAAAGCATTTCTCATCAAGTCACCAGGTGAAGAAGCACGATCTAGAGTGTCCTATACACTCCTAGTACATTCAACCCGTAGGGCTTCACACACAAGTTTGACTTGTTACACATTTGGCCATTAGGGTTTTGCTAATGCACTACACAACTTGTCAGACACACACTCGACCACTAGGGTTTCGCCCAAATGATGGAAGGGTTTAATGTTATTCAATCCTAGGGTTTATTATCGTATGTATATATATATATATGAATGTGAAATGAAATACAAAGGCAAGGAATAAGAGAGGAAATGTAGATTGTTGGATGTCCCTAGAATTGATTAGGGTTAGATGTTTCAGATCTCTTAGTGCAAGGATCACATGTATGGGGTTTAGCATTTTGATTTTCAAGAATATAATATTTAGCGCATACACTTTTTGCTTACTTGATCGTTGGTATTCTTTTCAGTCAAAACTTTGTAAGTTAGCCTTTAACTTACTGTTGGATAATATATTTATGTCTTTGTTTAAACCTTACATCCATGTTACTTGTATTGTTTGATGAATTGTTTAACTCTCAAATATCGCATGGTATATGATCGATATTTGCAATTGTATGATTAATCTTTCATGATATGTCCAATTTATGCTTGCTGGATTTTTAGTGTAAATGACATGCTCGTCCATAGTATGTAGTGTTACACGACATGTTGAATCATCATGAGTTATGCTTATGTATATGTATCCAAAAGTTCTAATTGTTTCAAGCTGTTCTCATGTTTCATTCATCACATATTGATTATAAGTACACGCCATGTTTACAAGAAAAGTTTACGAGTCACAGGAAAAGTCGCATGCCAAATGTTTTCAAGTTGTGCATTAAAAGAAAACGTCTTGACACGACCCCAATGCTAGGAGGGGAGTATCCTAGTGGAATTCACATGTTCGCTCTGAAGTGATTAAATTAGAGTGGTAACCCCTAAGTTGATGATGTACAATCAATGGATTTTGAATGGATTTGGGGTTCCGGAACAAAGTAGCAGTGCCTAATGCTAATGGGTACAACACATTGTAAATATAGTGAGACAAATTCGAACTACCGTATCATATTCTAAGCTCATTGTAAAAGCATTATGATCTACCTAAGCATCTCTATATATGACGTACTCACACCCAATCAAAGGGCAGATAATGTGATGCAGTAACTAGTAGGGAACCATTATGGTTCATAAGGATAGCCATGAGGTGTCCATACATTATTATATGGAATAAATATATAAGTGATTAAAATTAAATGTTACATTGTTACATGGTTACAAGTTTCAGTGTTTTTGAAAAATGAATCTAGATGGGACAAAAATGTATCCTGACAAAATTTGCACGTATATGCAAATGCATTCATATTTATGTTTACCTTATATATGCTTATTTTAACTCTATGTATGTTTTTTTCCTCTTCTTAAAAAAAATTAAAAAAAAAAACTATGTATGTTTTTTGTTTAATTTGCTAAAATTTCTTGAAATCTTAATGTAAGTTTCCACTACGATCCCCTCTCCTCCTGAAAATGGAAAAAGTTGTAATAGGGTTAGAAGATAGTAAGCAAGATGTGGAAATGCAAGCATAATGAGCCCCAGTAGCTAAGGAAGCCCTTAAGAGTGTCGAGAGATTTGCGGACCCTTCACTAGTAAAGCGGCTCGATGTAGCTGAAAAGTTTATTTGTGAAGTTTTGAGGTTTTTTAGGATATCCAAAAAATTATGGGGAAAAAAAAAAGGCTTTTAAGTTTTGAAACCATTGATATGATGTAATGAATGGTATTTGAAAGGTTCAAGGTTTCAGACCCTATTTCGTATGGGAGTTTCAAACACTATACCATTTTGGGATTATAGTTGTTGTATTGGTACCCTATTAAGTGTGACATCCCAAATTTTTTAAAAAAGACAACGTTCGTATTTCTTTTGGATATAATTTGTTTATGATTATTTGGCTAAGTATGTGAGGATTTTTTTGAGCCATTTTCTATTTTTATTTGTTGGATTGGATCTTGGAGTGCTAAGTCAAAGAGTTCACAAGAGGAAAATAGAAGATTTAGGCCCATGGAATTCTGCCCTTAAAAATTTTGGCCTTGGAATGCCCGCCCAAGTTAACCCATTGGATAAGGAGGAGGTGCCACTTGGCTTTGGGAAGGATTTTTTTGATCTTTTTAAAAGACAATTCATCTTTTGGAACCTAGAAAAAATGCAAGGTGAGACACTTGTCCAACATGCATAAGGATTCTAGAAGAAGTGAGTGGGAGAAGTAAAAGGGAGAGGGAGTTTCGGATTAGGGTTTACATGCCCACATGCATGGCCCCATTTCTTTAGTGACACTTGTCAAGCATGAAAAAAAACCTTTAGCAACACCTTGGCAAGGCAAAAGGACACTTGAGGTGACCTTGGGTTTTCAGCAAGCTCAAGACACACACACATCCTTTTTGCCACATAGCAACCATGCATACTAGTAAGGTTTCAAGAAAGATTAGGGTTTTGGACTTTTACCTTTATGCCACCAAGTACAATGTACCTAGACAAGTGATGAAGGGCAAAGATAAAAAATGAAACAAGAGAGGTTCAATTGGGATGAGGAGTCACAGGCCACCCACAAAGGTAACTTTTTGGATTTCCCATGCAACCCCACTATATGAAAGAGAAAGAGTCTTTTTGCCAAGTGGCATCCATGCAAATAACTCTTGGCTTTTCAAAGAAGGAAGGAAGGAAGCTACTATGTAAGGACATAACCGAATTGAAGAGGGCCTTTTTGTACAAACTTTTCAGATTTCTCTTACTACCATTCGACCATCACCATTTCTCTCTTAAGTTTCTACTTTTTCACATTTTCTCACTAGCCAAACACTTCCACAAACATCACCATTTTCGTATATCACCAAGAAACCATCCTCCATATTTCAAGTAGGAGTTCAACACTTGGAGGTAAGGTCTTTTTCACTTTCTCATGTTGTACATGCACGGCCAAAGAGAAGGCAACCGCTTCTTCGTTTTTGGTTTTTGGTTTTCTCACACAACCACATGCTCTCACTCTAGAAATTAGGGTTTTCTCTTCAAGAAAGATGGAACCCTAGATGTTCTTGGTCTTTTGAATGTGTGAACTTGAGTTTTTAGAGGGATTTGTGTTTTGGTTTTACATGGAAAGAAAACTAGGGTTTTGAACTTCAAGATGTTTCGGCCCTAGGGTTTTTTGTTTAAATGAAAAGACTTTGAAAATACACTTGCACTCACATTCACTCACATTTCAGAATCTAGGGTTTTGATGTATTTGGTTTATAATATGCTACATTATAATTTCAGATTATTGCTATTATTATCATTGGATTTTTTTAAGTATACCCTCAACTTGTTATTGGTTAATTCTTGCATATATTTGTGTAAATCCTTTTATTGTTATTGTTGTTTTGATTGCTATTCTTGTTTGTTGCTTGAATACTCTTACATGAACTTGGAATACGAATATGGAAGGATTAGTATGATTCGGTTCATGATAGAAATGGCAAGAATGTTCTTTACATGTTTCGATTTTAAGGAAAACAATGGTATTAATTTGTGATACTTGATGATTTGGCTATGCCATGACTTAGAGGTTTTGGATCTTAATCAAATGCTATGATTTCATGCTTTGCTTTGTTATGATTTGATTTCTAAGCAATATGTTTAAAGTTTGGAGCATGATTAAGTGATGATTCTTCATGTTTTTGCACCAATATGTTTCGGCCAAGGCTTAACTTCATAGTTCCATGTATGTATTTTGATATCCCATGTGTTCTATGTTATAATGGCATGAATGGAACATGTTATGCTTAGTTATTTCATATACGGCATTTCATGTGTCATATGTGAAATATAAGAATATGTGTCATAAGTCTCATGTCATATGCATTTGGGAGAAGTGTTTTAAAAAGTGTTTTCAAGGAAAAGAGTCGAAAAGTTTTATCACAAACCCCAAATATTAGGATAAAGGATTGTCCTAGTCAGACTCCATGTCCACTCTGGAGTGTTTAAAGTCGAGTGGAGACCCATGGGTTAACAAAGTACAGTCGATGGACCTCGAATGGTTCCTATGGAAGGATGTCGGAGCAAGGTTGTACCTAATGCTAGTGGGTGTCATATGATGAAGGTGAAGTAAGCGAACTGTAGTAAAAGAAAATGTTTATGATAAGATGTAGTCACTTCGACCAAAGGGGTATGGTTGATGTGGTAACTAGCAAGAACACGCGGTGCATGGAGGAGCCGTGACGTATCCACATGTGTTATAAGAACAAGGCAATGTGCCTACATGATATGAATCATACGATATAATACGAAAATGATATAAAAATGATCACTTGATAGGAATCATGTGATATGATATGATATGAATCACGTGATTAACCAAGATATGAATGATGACAAAAGTATATTTTTCCAAAATGTCAAGAAATTACGTTACATGTTTTTTTGAAAAAGGTCAACTGTAAGTCAAGTCTTTAGTCACATCATGTGTCAAGTACATGTGCACGCATGCATTCCATGATTTGCCACTTGTATGCTTATATTAATCATTATATGCTATGTGCTTAGTTGCTGAGATTTTCACTACCATTCCCCACCCAGAATGGTAGAAGTTGTGACAGGACCAGGAGTAGCAAATCAGAAGGATGATCAAGGCTAAGAAAGTGTTCGATTTAGAGAATAAACAGATTCAGTCATGATCTACTTGAAGATAGCTAAGATTAAAAGGATGCCTTAATGATTTTCTTTGTTATGGCCTTTTTAGACAAAACTTGTTATGATGTAACAAGGAGCTTGATACTCCATTTCTAAGAAGTATGATTTAAAGTTGTGAATGAAGTTAGGATATTAGTTTTATTCTAATAAAACATTTTCTGAGATGACCTATTCCGCTACAATTTATTACATACTGCTAGAAACATTCTAGGAGCATGCATCTTAACTCTCATGTACGAAGGGTATGTAGTCTTGCGTTGCATATCCAAAGCGGGGATTGGGGTCATCACATTAAATTGTTTAAACCTTTATTACTTTTTATTATTTCGTTCTGATTATTGCATATTGCTAAAACAAATGCTAGGTGCATTGCATGTTAACAGTCATAAAACAAGGGATATGTGACATTGTGTTACATATCTCAACACTTCAGTCTCTGTCTAATCTTAAGCGAGGTTTGAGTGCGTCATAGTGGACTACACACTTTTTCAAAAGGGTAGTGCTACTATGCCTCCTCAATTTCCCCACTTGGTGTGCCACATTTTTAAAATATGTTTAAACATTTAAAAATAAAAAATAAAAAACTAATATACTAATAGTCATTTTCTTAATTAGTAAGCAAAAAAAAAAAAAATTAATGCATAAGCAATCAAAATGAGATTACATAGTAGCATTATTCTTTTTAAAATGAGTGTGTAGCTCTTATGAACTTTATGCTTACAAATATTATTTCTCTTAATATCATGTATAAAAGATGATAACATATAAATTTTGTAATTAATGCATTTAACATCAATTGTAGACATTTTTTGCCTCATATACCAAGAACATAAAGACCATTAAGTTATAAACACATGACAAATATAGTATTTTATGCACAACCACAAATTTAATACAAAATACTCATTCTTCTCCTAATCTTTTTGTTCAACTAAAAATAAAGACATAGAAATTTTGTGTTTCAATTTTTCTGTGATTTTCATTTAATATAATAACAAAAAAAGTTAATATGAATACAAAAATCCAATTGTTAGACAACTTAAAAATAAATATAGTTTGAATCAGTAAGAATCAGTTCAAATCAACTAGAATCGGCTTGAATGAAACCATTTTTTCAAGCCTTGCATGCAACACCTGTCCTTAAAATAGGACTTTAAAAATCGTTTTAGAAAATGAGATGACAATTACTGAAATTTTTAAAACTTATCATTTTCTTCCAAGGATATAGAAGATTCTGCTTTTGAAATCTAAAACTTGCTTTGAAAATTTGACAGTCTTTTTACAAAACATTATCACTAGGCATTAATTCATATTGTAAATATATACTAACATAGGTTTTTATTCATGCATTCTTCATTCCTATATGTACATTACACAAAACATTTCATTCCTTTGAAAACATTACATGGTGCAGTATTTCTTTTAAAAAAAGGTTTTCATTTCATAAAAATAAATATTTCTCACAGCTTTTACAATCCTTTATAAAGACTAAACAACTCCATAACATCCAGTTAAATTGTTATCACTTTTCATTAGCCTGTACACACTATTACATCTCATGTGTTAGTGTAAGAACTTTTCCCTTTGAAGGTAGGAAAAACCCATGTACAAGGCCAAAAGATTCTTCATCTTATGTGAAGCCCCAGATTTACTTTGGGATCGGATAAACATCTGAAGCGTTAGGATGTGCAACACAAGGTTACCCGCCCCTGTTTATGACATATAAGATGCAATGTTCCTAACATGCATATAGTATTATATAATATTCGTAGCAGATAATTTTTTTCTTTAACAATGCTATGCAACAAACTTATAATATCTCAAATAGTTAAAGCGTAATCCATGCATATTTAACAAAATAAACATCAACGATTATAGTACGGATCTCAAAAGATTGTAATCTTAAAACAATGGAGACCAAGCTCCATAATTGCATTGCTAAAATATACTATTAGGCTAGTTTGTCGAGTAACTCGACTAACGATGCCAGAGTACTATCCAAAAATCTAACTATGGAAGTTGCAAGTTCTGAATCGCATCTACGGCATCTAATCAACCTTCTCTAGTCAGCCCATGTCCACTCCTTGCTCTGATCCGGATACATTATCGACCATTTGGGAGAAATGATAGTTGAGACTACCACAATGAGATTTGATTACAAATCTCAGCAAGTTAACAGGAAACTCCCCACATAGGTTAATGATGCATGCATGACAGTAAAAACATGAATGCATAATTAAAATTATAAGTAAGCATAGCATAAGTTGATATATAGCATGGCATAACTGATATCACTTAAAACTAAAACGTGAACTAAACTTAATTTGATATGACATGAACTTGAACTTAAAACATAATATAGACTAGAAACATAACATGAACGTGAACTTGAAACATAATATAGACTTGAAACATAGTATAAACATGAATATACATAACATAAACATGATCTTAAACATAACATGAATGTGAGCATAACATAACACAAACATGAACTTGAGACATAATGTGAACATGAACATGAACTTGAACATAACATAAACGTGAACTTGAAACATAACGTGAACATGAATATAACATAACATAAACTTGAGCATAACATGACATAAGCGTGAACTTAAAACATAACGCGAACATAACATGACATGAACGTAAACTTGAAACATAAAGTGATCGTGAGCATAACATAACATGAATGTGAACTTAAACTTAACTTGACATGAACTTAAACTTAACATAATGGCAGATTATACTCCTTCACCGTAGTACTCTGCAGCGCATAGCCTTGACCTCAATACTAGGCAGTGCGTATCATCCTTTTGTAGTACAGCATATTATAGTCCTTCACCGTAATACTCGATAGCACACAGCTTTGACTGTAGTACCAGGCAGCACGCATTATCCTTCTTTAGTACGGCATATTATACTCCTTCACCGTAGTACTCGGCAGCACATAGTCTTGACTGTAGTATCAAGCAATGCATATTATTTTTCTGTAGTACGGCGGATTATACTCATTCACTTAGTACTCAGCAGCGTATAGCCTTGATCGCAATACCAAGCAGCACATATCATCCTTGATCGTAGTACAAATTAATTGATAACTGAAACTTAACTTACTCAAGATACACAATTGTATTCAAGACGAAACGTGATTAGAATACGAAAGGATAGAAGTCCTGACATCATATAACATGACTTGAATGTAACTTGAGAGACATGACTTACTTGAGATAGAAACATTTAATAGTATGACATAACATGTAATAGACAACATTTCATAACATGGTATAACATGTAACAATGAATATTACGTGACATGGCATACATGTAACAGATGACATAATATAATATGACATACTTATAACATATAGCAATATGTGACCGAATAGATTGTGTAACAGATAATCATTCGTGACAGAATAAATCATGTGTAACAGATAAACATGTAATGACATGACATGGCATTGCATATATGATAGCATACATACATAAATTGTAGTTTCTTTACCCATCACACATACACAATAAACTGATAGTTAGTTAAGCGCTAACTTACCTCGATCGTCGCATTCTACGAGAATAAAGTGCAAAATACGAGAAACTGAAAATAGTGATTCTAAAAAAATAGAAATTTAATCACTAATAATTAGAAGCATGAAAACAAGCTAACTTAGAGAAAAATTACTATTTTACCATCTACTTGTGGGAAAATGACTATTTTACTATAACTTAAGGATTACACATTCTAACCCCAAAAATTTTCAAAACTTACATTCTTTATGTAAATTTTGTCTTAAATTTAAATATCAACTCAAAAAAATTTAAAACAAATTACAACTATGAAAAATACACTATAGTCATTTCTCTTATTTTTGTTGCAATTCCTTCCAACTTCAAAACTCATGCTTAAACCAAAACTTTGCAACAAAAATCTTTCTATCCTAAGTTTAAAATCATACTTAAAACATCTATTTAAAAAATCTAATCATCAACACCAAAATTTTTGTAAAAAGATCTAAACCTTTTAACAAATAGCAAACCCTTGAATTACAAGCTTTGATCCTAAATCAAAACATCTCCAAGAATTCTAAAAAATTAAATCTTACTTCTAACATATTCATAACATCATCTTAAGATCAACCATGCTTTAAATTATCAAACAAAAGTCACCAAAAATCATAAAATAACACTTGAAATTTTTGGTTTTACACTTTGTCCAAAAACAGAAACTTTTTTCTTAAATAGCTTTAGTCAACCTCTTGATCTATGGCTTAAAAAAATAAGATCTTCAAACAAAAATATCACATGGTTTAAAAATCTATCCTAAATAAGATCCAACCATCAAACTTAAAATCACATGGCTAAAGTCAATAAAATATGGATCTAACCCAAAAAATCAAATCTTAGGCCTAACCAAAATCCTCTTGTATAGAAAAATCATATCATTGAAACTAATTAAATTTCTTTAAAATAACATCCTAACATACAAATAAGAGACTTAGGATCATCAAATAAAAATATCAAAGCCTCTGGAGTAAGATTAAACCAAGAAATATTCAAACTTTCTTAAAATAAAAATTGTTTTTCCACTTCCAGTTTTCAATTTTTTAGATCTAAGGAAACCTATCATCGAAAACTTTATTCATGCAGTAAAACCTTAATAAAAATTCATAAACACATGCTAGAAACACTCCATTAAATTTTCAGACCAAGATGTGTCCATTAGATTGGTCACAAACTCCAAAACATTACATACTCTCCTGTTTTATGACCAGAATGACCTTTCTATGGTTAAAATTACTTTTGACTAATCAAATGACTACTAAATGAGATGAATAAGATATCACAGAAACTACACTCAAATAAGAATAACTTTTATGAAAGATTCATCATGCTAAAACACTTACAAAGAGTTGAAAATCTCCACGTAAAGAGACTCAAAAATCTGTCCTAGAAAGCTTTTTTGGGTTTCTCTATAAGAACTGGGTGAAGAAGTGATAAAAGGAAGTGAAATATGTCTTGCACAACTTTAGACTTCTGGAGGGGGGAGGTATGAGCTTAAATGACACTTGATTGGAGGTGACTATGTGACATAAAGTAGATAATAGTGAGGGTCAAGGACTGCTTGTAAAGGCTATGATGAGGTGGATTTCTCCTTCACATCAAGACATTATTGGGTGTAGCCAAGGGCAGTGGATGGCCTGCCATGTGGGGGAGGAAGCTTCTTCAAGAAGCTATACCAAGGTGGCCAAATTCGTGGGCCTTGGTGGGGCTTCAACCAAGTGGGATTCAACTTGGGATTTAAAAGGGGTTTGGGATGCTATCAAGCCCAAATCTAATTTTTCTTGACCCCGTCAATTTTTCAAAGTTTAAAAGGTTAGATAATGATGTCATAACAAGAATTTTGTGAATTAATAGCATGTGAAAGTGATTGAATCAAGTGATTAAACGCAATACTAGAAATTAGATAAAAAAGGGTTTGAATGCCAATTTTAGGGTTTGAGGAAACCATTTAGGGTTTTGAGTTCAACCAAGCCTTTGGGGTTTCAATTGGATTCTAACCATTTAGGGTTTCAATAGGGTTGAAAACCTCTTTGATCTTGTTCAATTTGGTTGATCAGATGAAAGAATAGGGTTTTGCTTAGGTGGTATGATCTCATACCTTGATTTCCTTAATAAATCCATCTAATGGTTCCTCTTTGTGCCAAGTGTCTAAAACTATTCACCAAGTGTGGCTAAGATCTTTCCAAGTGTCAAAATAAAACTTTTCTAACTTAATTTGGACATTCTACAGTGTGATTTTGAAAACATTGGTTAGGTGTTACTATTGAGATTACTATTCACTCTAGGAAAATGAAAAATAAACTTTGCATTAAAAAATCTTAAATATTCATATAAACCTAACTGTGCAATTTATTTGCCAAAATTGTATCATGAAGTGCCTCAAAAAAGCAAAAAGGATTTTTGAACAAGCATATTGTCCAAAAACTAAAAATGAGATTATTCCAACATAAGATCATAAATAATCAATTGAGTCAATTGATGTAGACCATAACATATTCTGACATTTCTAACTATTTAAAGTAAATAAAATACACATCTGACACCTTGGTGAGTGATAATACTGACTATGCTAATAGACTAAAACCTATGCGATTAGTCGATTCGTGAAAACTTATGGGATTTTCACAAGGTTCCTAAAGTCCATAGAAATTCATCATTGAATTTATAGCGGGCTATTACATCTTAGATGCAAGATGGGAAAAGCCCTGTCGAACCATCCAGGCGAGTAAAAGGTTAGTCGGGTAAAAACCTTGGAAAGCGCAACCCTAGATGGGGAAAGAATCGGGAGAAGAGTAGTGAATGCATGAAGTAAGCACCATTATGGGCGGGAAAAGGCAAGGTGACCAAAGAGATGCAAGCTCTACATCGGTCAAGTAAAAGTATGGGCGATACGAAATGTGACCAAATTTGAAAGCAAGCAATGGGTGAATAAAGACAAGGGCAAGCAATATGTATTGCAAACGCATTTCAAGCCGAGCAATAAACAACATAGTATGAAGACTGTAGTGCTTAGAAAATAGCATAGTAGTGCTCAGAGAGTAGCATGTAACCTCGTGAAAGTTTATACTCAAACGACTATATTTCTACAAGAGCGCACACGGGAAAGGAGGATCATAGACTGGAATACAGCCGATTGTATGCAAAGGCATTTCACCAAGTGATCAACATTCACAAGTGGTAGACTAAACTCCTCGCCTCCTTGGTCAAAGCCCCAATACATGTACAATACTTCATTTTTATCCATGTCACCCCCTCCGTCTGATATACACCTAGATAATGGAGAGCTCATCAATTTACTAGCCAACCTACATCGATAATTATGAGACTTGTGATAGACTAAACTCTCTGTATAAAAGCCTTGCCTCCCTGAACTCTTTCTTCATACTTTGGGATTTTTGGATAGCTTAAGGGAGACCCTCTCTCTCCTCTAATCCTTAAGGCAAGGCGAAGACTCCAATTTCATAGGCAACATTGGCAATCTCACATCTCAGACCTCAAAATCTACAATGAACAAGAGAGACCAAATAATCACCACACATTTCAATAAAAGCTCACCGTAAAGAGAGGTTCTTTCCTACGACAATGCTATAAATGTCGGATAATGACTATGAGTACACTAGGTTACAATCTACTGCATCTTGCCCCATACTTTAATATTTTTTGCATGCATAATACTCTACTATGGTTTACTATTGTTGTGTTAAAGGACTGATATTATTATTCACTAAAAAGGTTCATACTTTCTTATTTTAAGAAGAATTTCTAGGTGTGTGAGTGGACCATGACTCCAAGCCGAGATCCGACAATTTCTCAATGGAGCTTCTTTGGTTACTCGGGAGCATCTAAGAATTGAGTGACATCCCTTATATTGTCGTTGGGTGACAACGAGGCTTAGGCAAGATAGTAATGCTCTCAGGTCAAAGTCTTGGCCTCTAAGCTACCAAAGGCTAGAGGACACCAACGTCAAGGATGAGGTGCAAAGTTAGGCATCACTCGTTACGAAGCTATACTCACAATCGTGATGAAAAGAGGAAATGATGATGACTATGAAAGGGGAGACTAGTTGGTAAGATGGTTTTCAAGCTAAGTTTTAGACCTAAGATCCAAGAAATGTATGTTTGTGATGCTTTGGGCACTGGGTGCTCAGTAATAATTGTTATGATGAACTATATTACTTTATTTTGTGAAGAGGTTGGCACCTCAGTATGTATGACTTATTCTTTTATTTACTTTAAATTTTATCATTTCATATTCATCTTCATATTTTACATTTATAGTTGCTATAATGGGTTATAACCAACTAAGATTTCCTTGAAATCTCACCATGATAGTCTGTGACACCCCTAGCCCTCGCTTTGGATTAGATGTTGACTGAAGTATCAAGACATGTAATACAAAGCTTGATACCCCTCATGTATGATAGTTAAGATGCAATGCACCTATTGATTTATAGCAATATGCAATATATCACAGTGAAATTCTACTTAGGTCAAATAAACAAGACAGATATCATGGTACCGAAGCACATAAATCCCAAAGTAGAAAGGTTTAACTGTTCCCAAAATAAACTCCCAAAACATGGGACCATCATAAAAGTTTCATCAAGATAAATCATCCATCAAAAGGTCTTATGCACCAAACCAAAGATCCATCCTCCATTAGACTCAACTCCATGGTGACTTCCTTTGCCTCTACAGTTGAATAACAGGCTTGCTTAAGGTATTCCGATACAAAATTCATGTCATCCTTAAACCTCAAAGTCTTCTTAGGATACAAGGACAAAATCCAGACTTCTGACTCATTAAGTGTCGCTAAGATTTTCTTGAGCTGCTAAGTATTGACCTTAAGCAAGTCTAGAGTGATGGTAAACTCGTCCTCCACCAAGTCACCGATCCCTTCTATACTTAACGGTCTAGCGTACTTGTCATAGCTTCTTCCATTCTGGGTGAGAGAATAGTAGTGGAAACTACCACAGTGAGGTTTCGAAGAATCTCAGTAAGTAAACAAATAACATGTAACAGATATCATAAGCATATGAAAGCAAACTCAAAATGAATACATGAACATGAAACTTTACTCATGCATGTGACATTTTGAAAACACCATGTGCATCAGAACTTACATAACTTTACTTTTTCTTTCTTTTTATAAACATATTTTTGTCATTTCATTCTTGTTCATATACACATACTTGTGAGCTCGGGTTCTTGTTCATATAACATAGCATAGTATGTCTTAGAGCTCAAGGCTTTAATATTTGATTTCAACATATAAATGGATACCTCAAGGCTCCCATATGCACCGTGTGTTCTCTACTAGTTACCACATTAACCATTGACCCACTTTGACCAAAGTGACTACATCTTACTTCTAATCATTCTTATTACGGCAATTTGCTTTTCGTCTTTATTGTAGGCTGTAACAGCTTGTTAGAAATTCAATGATAAAATTTCTATTGGCTTTAAGAATCTCATGAAAATTCCATAACTTTTCACAAATCAACCAATCGCATATATTTTAATATGCCTATATAGTTAATGTTATCACTCACTATAATGTCAGAAGTGTGATTTTAATTATTTAAGATAGTTAGAATGTCAAAATGCATTATGATCTAAATCATTAGGCTTAGTGGATTATTTAGAATTTTATGGCACAATAACTCATTTTCATATTTTTGAATATAATGTCTATTCGAAACTATAAATTTATTTTTAAGGGCACTTCAATGTTGAATTTTGGTAAACGACTTCACAGAAGGTTCATATGAATATTTAAGATTTTTTTGTGCTAAATTTATCATACACTTTTTTGGAATGAATAGTAATCTTGATAAGCACACCAAGTATAGTGTTTTCAAAATCACTATGTGAAATATCCAACTTAGGTTATAGAAGTTTTATTTGGACAATTGGAAAGATCTTAGCCATACATAATGAATAGTATTAGACACTTAATACCATGAGGAACATTTGATGGATTTGAAGGAATCAATGTATGAAATCATGCCACCTAAGCAAAAACTCTATTCCATCCGACCAATCAAATTATGCCAAACAAAAGAGGATTTATACCCTAGTATAACCCTATATGGTGGGACTCCACCTAAGAACTCAAAATCATGGTTAAAACCGAAATCCTAAACGGTTTTATCCAAATCCTAAAGTTGACCTCAAAATCTTAACTGAATCGGTTTCTAGCATTGTGTTTAATCACTTGATTAAATTACATCTACATGCTATTAATCTTTTAAATTTATGTTAGAACATTATTATCTAATCTTTTTAGCCTTCAATACTTGATTGGGCTAAGAAAAATTAGATTTGGGCTTGATACCAACCCAAACCCTCTTAAAACCCTAAATTGAGTCCTATTAGGTTAAGACCCATGAATGAATTTGGCCTTATTAGCATTGCTTCTTGGCTAAGTTTTGTAGTCCCACTTTGTGATGCCCCCAAATCTCCATGCATGGACACGGGAAAATCTAGACATCCGGATGATGACATCACGGATCATCACCCTATCGACGTGTGCCAAGTGTGTGTATAAGCGACGAATGTGCACGAAAAATACGCAGCGAAAAGCAAGTCAATAACTAAGTACCAGAATTTTTTCTTGTTTAATACAAAGCTATTCAAAACATACATAAATAAATATTATAAGACACAAACATAACTTTAAACTAAATACAAAGCATAAACTTCAGTACCCCGGCGGAGCCGCATCCTCAGGCTCAACCTCCTCCTCCTCATCCTCGATCTCTGCACCAAAATCTACGGTACCAAAAATGGTGCCGCAGGTAAGTAAAATCCAAACACCACCAGATAACAACATATAGAACTCAAACAATATGTATGAAGTGATGCCAATGCACAAAACCCATAAAATCATATTTTTCCACACACGCAAAAAATCCCATTTGGCCCAAAAACAAATCCTTTCCAAATATCACACTAAAAGTCACATTTGGCCCATATCAAACTCAAACAGTTTACCAATTAAACCGTATGCACCATGACCTCCCCTAGGGGTCATCCGCACACCCTGGCTCCAGTGTCACACCGTAGGTAACAACCACGCATGTGACACCTAAACGAGCGATGCCCAGTTCCGCGCCCCGCGCGTTCGTAGCCAAGCATCCTTTAGCCCTCGCCAGTGAAGGGCCACGGAGTCGGTGCGTAGAGTGATGCTCGGTTCCACGCCCGGCGCGTTCGTAGCCAAGCATCCCCTAGCCCCCGCTCCCGTCGTCGTCTAGCTACAACTCAGGGGACGTCACTCAGTTTATTATGCTCCCGAGTGACCAGAGGAGTTCCACCGGAATAATACCCCATCTCGGCTTGGGGTCGTGATACACACGCACCCGAAAATCCACTTACGCCAATAAAATAGGATTTTCTCAATTTAAACAAAACGCACGCGCATGCACCATGTAAATGCGATATCAATGCACAAAAAGATCAACCAACCATAAATCAATAAAACAAGCAACTTCGTCCTCCATCCATCCGACCCCCGAACTCCTCGGACTCAGTCCGGAATCAGCCAACCAACAACAAATAATTATTGAATGAGCAAAATATATTTAAATCTAAAAGTAGGGTTTGGAAAATACTTACAGCGCTATATGGCATTTTCAGAAAACACGCGGCGTTGCAAACGGCGGAAGGAAAGCAACGTAACAGTGAAATTTCACTGTGACCGTGGGTTGTAAAATACCTACTTTTGAACGGGGACAAACCAAGACTCAGGATTGATGGGGAAGGGTCTAAGGATGTTTATGAAGCTAGTGGAAGTGGAGTTTGGTCGTGGGTGGCGGCAGAAACGGCTGAGGAGGGTCCGAAATGCCCAAAACGGAAACTAGCTCGTGGGAGCTGTTCTGGTGGCTGTTAGAGGCCGGAAATGGGTGGGTTAGGATGGCAAGGAGTCGGTGATGAAGTGGTGAAGAGGTGGTGGCCGGAGGTGGAGCGACGGCGGCAGATCAGAGCAAAAATCCGTGACACTTGCTGGGCTTTTTCCGGCCAAACGGCGGCTCCGTTGGCGGTGAAAATTGGTGGGATGGTTCACCGGAGGGAGGGGAAGATTTTGGTGGGGCTGGTGTGCCGCACGGTGGCCGGCGGTGGTGGGTCTGGGCTGATGAAGCTTCCAGCGTGGGAGAGGAGAGAGAGAGAGAGACGAACAGGAGGGGTTACGCGCGGGAGGGAAGGGGAAAAAGGAAGGGAAAAAGAAAAAAGAAAAAAGAAAAAAGAAAGAAAAGAGAAAAAGAGAAAAAGGAAAAAGGGAAAAGAAAAGATGGAGGGAAGAAATGAGGTCCAATCCTCACTTCGGGAAAACAAAACAGATCCGCCGAAAATGACATTAAAAACCATAAAACGACTAATTAAATTAAACACCTCATCAAATAAATAAAAACCAATTTAAAACACATTAATTTAAAATAAATAAACCTGTATATTAATTAAATTAAAAACAATACTTCAGGGAAAATACACGTAAAAGCGGGTCATCACATCCTCCCCCCCTTAAAACAAATTTCGTCCTCAAAATTTGCAAGATCAACCACCAACTTAAAACAAGCCACATAAAATCACATAAACCACCTGTGACCAAGATTAAGAAACGTACCGTCTTTACTCAAACAAGTATGGGTATTGTTCCCTAATGTCCGCTACTCGCTCCGAAGAGAAGTCTTGAGCTAACGGATCTCCCTATGTCACATTAACCAAAGGTATCGTCTTGGACCTCAACTGTTGTTCCTTCCAATCCATGATCTGCAACGGAACAACCTCATAAGTGAGATCCGGTTGCAACTGAATACTCCCTGGATCGACAAAGCGTGGCTCTTGTTGTCCAAAGCTCTTCTTCAAGGACGATACGTGGAAGACATCATGAATATCCCTAAAATATTCTGGCAAAGCAACTCTATAGGTGACAGACCCTACCTTTTCCAGAATCTGAAAAGGGCCGACATACCTCGGATCCAGCTTCCTCTTCTTACCAAAACGCTTAACACCTCTCATGGGAGAGACTTTGAGATAAACCCAATCACCTTCTTCAAAAGATAACTCTCTCCTCCTGGTATCAGCGTAGCTTTTCTGACGACTTTGAGCTACCGCCATTTTATCCCTGATGATCCAAACTTGGCTTTGCATCTCTTGAATTATTTCGGGTCCAATTATCCTACTCTCCCCAACTTCATCCCAACACAAGGGCGATCTACACTTCCTCACGTAAAGAGCTTCATAGGGAGCCATCTGAATAGTCACATGGAATCTGTTATTATATGCAAACTCTATGAGCGGCAAATGGTTTTCCCAACTCCCTTGAAATTCCATGACACATGCTCGCAACATGTCTTCAAGGGTCTGAATGGTGCGCTCCGATTGGCCGTCTGTCTGTGGGTGGTAAGCAGTACTGAACTTCAATTTAGTACCCAAAGCTGCCTGCAAACTCTTCCAGAACTGGGACGTGAACCTTGGGTCTCGATCCGACACTATACTCTTTGGTATGCCATGCAACCGCACTATTTCTTTCACATACAATCGTGTCAACTTACCCAAGGAATCGGTGTTATTAACAGGTAAGAAATGAGCACTCTTCGTTAACCGGTCAACATTCACCCAAACAGAATCTTTCCCACTAGGCGTTCTCGGCAAACCCACTATAAAGTCCATCGTGATGTCATCCCATTTCCACTCAGGAATAGGGAGGGGTTGGAGCATACCTGCGTGTCTTTGATGCTCGGCCTTCACTTGACGGCATGTGTGGCATTTTTCAACATACAAGGCAATATCCCTCTTCATTCCATCCCACCAATAATTTTTCTTCAAGTCCCGGTACATCTTTGTACTGCCGGGATGAACTGAATAAGGGGCCGCATGAGCTTCTGCCATGATCCGCTCATTGAATTCTGAATCCTTGGGGACCACTCTGCGATCTTGGAACCGAAGTATTTCATCTTTATCCATACTATAGTGCAACGGCCCTCGAGATTTTCTGACTCTTTTCCTGATATTCAGCAGCTTCAGATCCTTCCTTTGAAGAGTCTTCAATTCCTCAAAATCAGTTACCCGAATATCAAGAACTGAAGATAAAATCTCTTCTTGCTGTGAACTTTCAATAAGGAGCCTTCTCATCCCACAAAGTAAAGAATCCAATTCCGACGGCTCGGCTTCATCTTCCAAGTGTGATTTTCGGCTCAAAGCATCAGCAACTATATTAGCCTTCCCCGAATGGTACTTGATCTCACACTGGTAGTCACTGATTAGCTCTAGCCATCGCCTCTGCCTCATGTTCAGATTTTTCTGGGAAAACAAGTGCTTCAAGCTCTTGTGATCGGTGTATACTTCACAAACTTCCCCGTACAAAAAGTGCCGCCAGATCTTGAGAGCAAAAACAATCACAGCCAATTCCAAATCGTACGTCAGATAATTCTTCTCATGGTCCTTTAGCTGATGAGATGCATAGGCAACAACCCGTCCTTCCTGCATAAGGACACAACCCAAATCGAATTTAGACGCATCGCTGAAGACTACGAATGGCTTATACGGTTCTGGAAGTGCTAACACTGGTGCCGTCGTCAACCTGTTCTTCAATTCTTGGAAGCTTCTCTCACACTTATCTGACCAAACAAATTCTGCATTCTTCCGAGTCAAAGCTGTGAGTGGTCCGGATAGGCGAGCAAATCCCTCCACAAATCTTCGGTAATATCCGGCAAGTCCCAAGAAACTCCGGATCTCGTGCACTGTAGTCGGACGCGGCCATGACAAAATGGCTTCCACCTTACTAGGATCAACAGCCACTCCGTCTCAGGAAATCACATGCCCAAGAAATCTGACTTCCTCCAGCCAGAATTCACATTTCCTGAGCTTGGCGTACGACTGGTGTTCTCTCAATTTCCCAAGTACCAGACAAAGATGATACACATGCTCTTCAACATCTCGGGAATAAATCAGAATATCATCAATGAATACTACCACAAAGGAATCCAAATAAGGTCGAAATACTCGATTCATTAAATCCATAAAAGCAGCAGGGGCATTAGCTAACCCAAACGGCATCACCTTAAATTCATAATGCCCATATCTCGACCTGAAAGCAGTTTTGGGCACATCCTTGTCTCTGATCCTCAGCTGGTAGTATCCCGACCTCAAATCAATTTTTGAGAACACAGCTGCTCCTTGAAGCTGATCAAATAAATCATCTATCCGCGGGAGAGAATATTTATTTTTGATGGTCACCTTATTTAATTCCCGATAATCGATGCACATACGAAGGGTTCCATCTTTCTTTTTAACGAACAACACTGGCGCAACCCACGGCGAAGTACTAGGCTGAATAAATCCCTTATCTACCAGCTCTTGCAACTGAGTCTTCAATTATTTTAATTCAGCCGGTGCCATGCGATAAGGAGCTTTATGTACAGGGGCCGCTCCAGGTTCTAAGTCTATAACAAACTCCATTTCTCGGACGGGGGGTAGTCCAGGCAAGTCATCCACAAACACATCAGGGAATTCTTCCACAACTGGAATGTCTACCAAAAACTTCTTCTCAGACGGCGTAGACACCATCTGAACTAAGAATGCATCCGCTCCCCATGCAATCTCTCTTCTTGCTTGAATTGCCGATATAATTACCGGCTTTTGTTTTAACTTACTCCCAGCAAATTCCAGACAATCCCCATCTGGAAGCTGAAATATAATTACCCGACTTCTGCAATTAATACTCGCAGAATATCGGTATAGCCAATCCATCCCGAGAATGATATCAAAACCCAACAGCTTAAACACCACCAAATCAGCATCCAAGAACCTTCCATCAAAATTTAACGGCATCCCAATGCAACCTTGGAGCACCACACCATTTCACCATCGGGTAGAGCCACTACCAATGATTTTGGCAAAGGTTCCGTGACCAAATTACACATCCGAACAAACGTAGAAGATACAAATGACTGTGAAGCACCCGAATCAAACAAAGTGCAAGCATAAAACTCATATAAACGGACTCTTCCTGAACCAAACACATTAACCCATGAAATCCAAAAATAAACGAGAAACCAAATACACCAAAAATTAAATCCAACATAAAATTAAATTAAATCCATACCTGTAATTACTCCAGCATCATGGGTCGCTGTCACCTCATCATCCACATCTCCGGGTGTGACAGCATAAACCCAGCTTGCACTGCTTGTCTTGGATTTGTTCTTCCTCCGTGTCTACCTCCACGGCTTCCTTGAACTCTGACGGGGCACTCACGAGCAATATGGCCCACTTGGCCGCATCGATAACATTGGGGTCCGCCACTCAGCCGACACTCACCCTCATGAGCTCTATTACATGCTCCACAAATTGGCACCCGTCCTCCCATACGAACACCTAAGGACGCTTGAGGTCGAGTTCCGGTTCGCTGAATAAATTTCTAAGGCGAACCCGAGCTGCTTCCTTCACCAGAAAAACTCCGCCTCTTATGACCTGGAGGGGAGCCCATACACAGATTATTCTCTCGCTCTATAAGGGTGGCCACATCCACTAAGTCCTAAAAAGTGGATATCCGGTGACTAACCACCATACGGTGTATATCAAGGCGTTGTCCCTCCTAGAAACGCTCAGCTCGCATCTCCTCTGTGGCGATGAGGTAGAGAGCAAACCGCCCAAGTTCTATAAATCTTCGGGGTACTCTTCCACTGTCGTGCTCCCTTGAACCAAATTTGAGAACTCTCTTGCCTTTTGCTTCCTTACAGATGCGGGAAAGAAGCAGTCGTTAAATTCTTTCTTGAAGCGCTGCCAGGTCACAGCGGCAAAAGATCCCAATTCTGCTTCCAGCATCACCCTCTTGGTATCCCACCAATCAGAAGCGGTGCCTTACAACAGATAGCTGGCGTAGAGTACTTGTTGTGCCTCGGTGCAACCACACACCTCAAAAGTTCTTTCCAAGTCCTTGATCCACTTTCCAGCTTGAAGTGGATCCTCTTCTCCAGTGAAGTGTGGAGTCCTATGCACCAGAAAGCGCTCATAGGTGCATTCGGCTTGCACCATGCTACTAGATCCTCCCGGGTATAGCCAAGGCCCTCCCTGATATGGCCAAGGACCTCCTGGTTGCGGCCAAAGTCCTCCTTGTTGCGGACAAGGCCCTCCTTGTGGCGACCAGGGACCCCCTTGTTGTGGCCAAGGTCCTCCTGGTTGTGGCCAAGGCCCTGTCTGCTGTGGCCTAAAATTCTGCTGCATAAACTCCTTCATCTGCCGTATTGCTTGGACTATGGAATCATCTCTTGATGTATTGTCTCGTGGCTCCTGAGTAGATTTCCTTGGTCTTCCCATTTTTCCTGCCACCACAAACTTTGACCCCCTTTAAGAAAATAAAAACAAATAAAACCAACAACAAACAAAAACAAAAACCAAAGACCAACACCACATAACCAGAAACAAAAAGAAACCAGCTTGCAAAAACATAACAAAATAAATAAAAACAAGCAAACAAGCTCAAACAATAAAACAAATAAAACAAATCAAATAACAACTTTACTTAACATAATTTTTAAAACACAACCTTAAAAACATTCTGGTACTACCTACGGGACATGTGGTTTTACCCAGAGCCAAACCGCTCTGATACCACCTGTGACGCCCCCAAATCCCCATGCACGGACATGGAGAAATCGAGACATCCGGATGATGACATTACGGGTCATCACCCTATCGACGTGTGCCAAGTGTGTGTATAAGCGACGAATGTGCACGAGAAATATGCAGTGAAAAGCAAGTCAATAACTAAGTACCAAAATTTTTTCTTGTTTAATACAAAGCTGTTCAAAACATACATAAATAAATATTACAAGACACAAACATAACTTTAAACTAAATACAAAGCATAAACTTCAGCACCCCAGTGGAGCTGCATCATCGGGCTCAGCCTCCTCCTCCTCATCCTCGATCTCTGCACCAAAATCTACGGTACCAAAAATGGTGCCGCAGGTAAGTATTTTCCAAACCCTACTTTTAGATTTAATATATTTTGCTCATTCAATAATTATTTGTTGTTGGTTGGCTGATTCCGGACTGAGTACAAGGAGTTTGGGGGTCGGATGGATGGAGGACGGAGTTGCTTGTTTTATTGATTTATGGTTGGTTGATCTTTTTGTGCATTGATATCGCATTTACATGGTGCATGCGCGTGCGTTTTATTTAAATTGAGAAAATCCTGTTTTATTAGCGTAAGTGGATTTTCGGGTGTGTGTGTATCACGACCCCAAGCCGGGATGGGGTATTATTCCAGTGGAGCTCCTCTGGTCACTCGAGAGTGTAATAAATTGAGTGACGTCCCTTGAGTTGTCGCTGGACAACGACGGGAGCGGGGGCTAGTAGATGCTTGGCTACGAAAGCGCCGGGCGCGGAACCGGGCATCGCTCTATGCACCGACTCCGTGGCCCTTCGCTGGTGAGGGCTAGAGGATGCTTAGCTATGAACGCGCAGGGCGCAGAACTGGGCATCGCTCGTTTAGGTGTCACATGCATGGTCGTTACCTGCGGTGTGTTACTGGAGCCAGGGTGTGCGGATGACCCCTAGGGGAGGTCATGGTGCATACGGTTTAATTGGTAAACAGTTTGAGTTTGATATGAGCCAAATGTGACTTTTGGCATGATATTTGGAAAGAATTTGTTTTTGGGCCAAATGGGATTTTTGGCGTATGTGGAAAAATATGATTTTATGGGTTTTGTGCATTGGCATCACTTCATGCATATTGTTTGAGTTTTATATGTTTTTATCTGGTAGTGTTTGGATTTTACTTACCTGCGGCACCATTTTTGGTACTGTAGATTTTGGTGCAGAGATCGAGGATGAGGAGGAGGAGGCTGAGCCCAAGGATGCGGCTCCGCCGGGGTGCTGAAGTTTATGCTTTGTGTTTAGTTTAAAGTTATGTTTGTGTCTTGTAATATTTATTTATGTATGTTTTGAACAGCTTTGTATTAAACAAGAAAAAATTCTGGTACTTAGTTATTGACTTGCTTTTCGCTGCGTATTTCTCGTGCACATTCGTCGCTTATACACACACTTGGCACACGTCGATAAGGTGATGACCCATGATGTCATCATCCAGACGTCTCGATTTTCCCATGTCCGTGCATGGGGATTTGGGGACATCACACACTTGATCGACTAGATCTTTCAAAAATAGGCCTAGAAAATTCTAGAAGGGATAAGCTAAAGGGGCCACCTCATTCTTTCGACTCAACACTCCACCATGAGGAAATATCTTAGGATAGTTTTGTCCACTTTTTTGGATTGTCAACACTCAAGCTCACTCTCAAGCTCAAGCTCAGCCCTCTCTTCATCCCCCACTTGTAAAGAAGTCATCCAACCCACTTCACACTCATTCCACCTCTTTTTCTCACATTCCTTAGAAAGAAAACAAAAGACTCTCTCGAACAGCTTTTTGGAGTACTTCTTTTACATTCCCGTTTCGAAGCTTATGTAGGTGTTTTCTCACAAATTTTTCTGCATAAAATTTGTTCTGCCTTTATTCTAGTTTACGTGGATACATAATTAGTTCCATTTTAAGATCATTTGATTGGCAAAATATTATTTAAACCAAATAAAGGTCATTCTAGGCAATAAACTAAAGAATATGTCAAATTTTGGAGTTTTTGACTAAGCTAATGTATAGATCTCGGTCCGATGTTTTTATGGAGTATTTTTAACATGTGTATATGAATATTGGTTGAGAATTTGTTTCATGATTAAAGGTTTTGATGAAATATTTTCTTAGATTTTGAAACCTAGAAACTGGAAGAAGAAAAATAGTTTCTGTTTTGAGAAAGTTTAAATCTTTTATGGTCTAAACCTATTCCAATGGTTTTGATAATTTTATTAGAGGATCATAATCCTCTTATATATATATTAGAATATTATTTTGAAGATATTTGATATTATTTTCAAAAATATAAAATTTTATGCAAAGAGATATTCGGATAGGCCGCTAAAGTGTTGATGTTCTTGGCTAAATTTATGTTTTGGTTGCTTTTTAACCATGTGATCTTGAATTTGAACCTTAGATCTGTTTTGGGACACCTTTTTAAATCATGTAATGTTTTGTTTTGAAGATAAAATTGTTATAAGTTATGGATTAAAAGGTTGATCAAAACTTAAAGTTATAAATCATGTAAAGTTAGAAACAAAAATCTACTTTTAAACTTAAGATGAAACCAAAAATTCCAAGTATTATTTTAGTGATTTTGATAAATTTTGTTAATGATTCAAAACATGATTATTCTTAGGAACATGTTATAAATATGTTAGAAGAAAGATTTATATTTTTGAAATATTTGGAGAGGTTTTGAAATAAATCAAACCATACGATTCAAGGGTTTGCCTTTTTAGTTAAAAAAGTTTGGATCATTTTACTAAAACATTTGGTGTTGATGATTAGCATATTTTAGTGAATCTTTTAAGAATATTTTAAATCTAGGATATGAAGATCTTTATTGCCAAAATTTGGTTTGATCGTAAGTTTTGAAATTGGAAGAATTGCAACAAAAATCAAGAGAAAAAGCCTATGCATATTTTGGCCCCCAACAAAGTTTTTATGGTTGTGTTTAATTTTAAATTTTTTTGATTTGATATTTGAATTTAGGACAAAATTTACATACATTTTACATAAAGTATGTAAATTTTGGTGATTTTTAGAGGTAGAATGCAAAATCTTTAAGTTAGGGATAAAATGGTCATTTTTCTACATGTAAAAGGTAAAATGGTCATTTTGCTCTAAGTTAGTATTTTTTTCATATTTTCAATTGTTAGTGATTAATTTCTAACTTTTAAAAATCAATATTTTTAGTTCCACGTGATTGCGCTTGAATTTGCTTAGAAAACACGAAAACTGAGATAAGTTAGTTTTTAACTTACTAGTAGTTTACTGTGTATGGGTGATAAGTAAAGGAATTGTTATCACATATGTCATGCCAAGTCATTACATATTCATCTATTACACAAAATGTATTCGGTCATGAATTATTCATCTGTTATGCAAGATATTTTGTTACATGTATATCATGTCATGTAATACTCATTGTTGTAAGTATGTTATGTTACGAAATGTTTTTATCTCAAGTAAGCCATGTCTTTTGAGTTATATTCAAGTTAATTATTTATAGAATACTCGCGATGTAATCACTATGATTGTTTGAGTATTTCCATTTGTAATTCACGAGAAGTACTTCAGGCAAAATCAATTTAATTGTTAGAATTTAGTTTATGTTCAGTTATGCAGATACTCCTGGTGTAATCATTCTGATTATTAGGGTATCTCATTTAAAATACTCATGATATAATCATTTTACTTATCAGAGTATTACTAGGAACTCCTGGTGTAGTCATTTTGATTGCTATGGTACGCGATTTAAAATACTCATAATGAAATTATTCTGATTGTTTGAGTATCTTTGATGAAATATATTGGGTAGACTCATTCTAATTGTTCACAATTCCTAATGAAACAACTGGTAAAATCATTTTGATTGTCAGAATTCAAGTTCAAGTTCATCTAAAGTCAAGTTTTGGTTCCAGTTCAAATTCATATCATGTTAAGTCTCAGTTCAAATTCAAATTCATGTAAAGTTAAGTTACAGTTCAAGTTCAAATTCATATCAAGTTAAGTCTCATTTCAAGTTCAAGTTCATGTCAGATTAACTTTATGTCAAGTCAAATCTCAGTCTAAGTCCAGTTCAGTTTAAGCAAGTCAAGTTCAGTTCATATTTCAGTTTAAGTTATATATGTTATGCTATGCTGTATGTCAAGTTGTGCTACGATTGTTTATGATTTTGATTATGCATTCATGCTTTTACTGCCATGCATGCATTTGCTATGGATTAATTTTGAGAATTTGTGATTTGAAAACAAGGATGAACTCTAGAATCTTGATTTTGGGGCTTTTCAATTTTCAGTTCGTATTTTGTCAATTATTTTTTAATCTAGTTTAATTCTTAGCTTAGTTGTATTAATCTCTTAGTTCCATTGCATATTATATTGATTAAAGTTTAATTATGACTTAAATAATTTCAATTTTATTGTTTAATTTTTAAATTAATTAAGACCATTCAGTTTAGTTGATTTTTTTATTGTTAATTTAACTTAAATTACTACTTGTACTATGGAGTTGTATTTCCAGTACCCTTTTGATCATAGCTATTTTGGACTAGTGTTATGATCACAGTTATTTAATATGTCATTATGTATGAAGTATATTTTAAGTATTTAGGATATTTTTAGTTTGGTGCATATTATTGCTAAAGAAAAAAAATTATCTACTGCCAATATTGCATAATGTTAGTTGATGTATGTTAAGAACATTTCATCTTATATGTCGTAAACGGTGGCAAGTAACATTGTGTTGCATGTCTCAATACTTCAAATGTCCGTCCAATCCCAAGCAAAGTTTGGGGGCATCACCTAGGGCACCCACTAGTTTTAGGTGCAACCCCACTCCGAGATTCTTTTCTTTTAGAAACCATTCGAAATTCGTCAATCCAGTGGTTACCACTCCATTTTAAATACTACTAAGTGGATAAAGGAGTTCCACTAGGGCATTTCCCCATCCTAGCCTTTAGGGTCGTGATAAAAAAATTTAAAGGATTTTTGTTTTTTGAAAAGTTTCACAAATCCAATGTAAGTAACATGGACTATGAAATTTTGTGCTTTCATGGGATGCATGCAAATACCAAAACTTAATCATGACCATATAACAACAATCATGCATATCCATATATATCTCATGTTACAATTTGAAAATATTAGAATATGCGATCATGTTTTAAATCATAAATTCTAAAGCAAATGATCAACAAACAAGAAGTGAACATTCACAACATCACTTACATTATACCATAGCCGAAACCCATAAGCACTAGCATGCAAGAGAATAAATTTTAACCACTAGCATGCAAGAGAATAAATTTTATGCTTTCGAAACTTTAATCATAGCATGCTAACCCTTTATCCATGGTCATGGCAAAAACCTATTAGTCTTTAAAATACATGTTACATCTATTTTACATGAACTTGGAATCTTCTAATGGGTTTACTAAAATTTTATCTATAAATCTTCACATATATCCAAAACATACAAGTGAGCATGCTTAGAAAAAATAAATAAATAAATAAAGGCATTTTCTTTGAGTTTAATTCTTTAAAATACTAGGTAATGAACATTCTAAAAATCATGCAAAAACTGAAACCCTAAACATGGCTATCCATTCCATTTTCATGACATAATCTAACAACATTGAACATCATGTATGGCTGAACATGTGAATAAGTATATTCATGGAAGAACAATCATTTTCTTGGTTAGCATCTTATAAGAAAATCAATAATACAAAAACCTTCATAAGCATAGAATATTTCAAGCAAATCCAAAACTCTAGTTTAGCCTTTTTATTTCATTTTCATCACATAAAATAACAACATATAACCATTATAACCATGAGTTGAACATTCACACAATAGATCCAAGTATAACATCATCATTTCATCAAGCAAAATTGTGCAACCAACAAGTAAGTTCGCATAGCATATACATAAAATAAGTACAAGTTAGAGATTTATTTACAAATCCACAATTGAAACACAAGCAAGCTGAAAATATAAATATTAAAACATTAGGTTCAGTTTGTGAAAAACCATAACCCATGTGTGTACATGTAAGCTCATGGCATCTATTCCAAGGAAAAACCTCCAACATTTCGGACTTCCACGCACCAAGTCCAAACTGTATGTTCCTCACTAATAAACATGATTTATTATAGGATTTTTCAACCTTAAGATTAATCATTTTTTATTCTAACTACCTCAAAGCCTAAGGGACTAGCAGTTTTCACGCCAACTCTGTTTAAAGGTTGATCATTCAACCCCCAAAGTTTTGGGTAACTGTTTCTAACCCTTTATTTAGGAAAACTTACACGATTTTTTTTTTTCTTTTCTTTTTCTTTTCTTTTCCTTTTTTTTTTTTTTTTTTTTTTTATATAAGGCTCGGTAGTCCTGCAGTTTACTTCTCCTGTTTTAAATCAATGAACATTAATGAGGAACACTACAAGTGTAAGCATGTGCAAAATATTCTTTCAAAACTTGCCCTTCATTCTATATAAATTATACTAATTCTCATTTTTGTAAATATCGCATCCCGGTGTTTCAAATCACTTCTCAACAAAATATGATGCATCATAAGTCATGTTCTATGTTTAAGGTTGAAAATAAATCTTCACAAAATAATTCCGCTCAACTACTCCACCAAGATACTCAAATTTCACAAAAAATGCCAGAAGTGTGTGTTAATCGTGTACCTCACAAATTTTTTATTTTTTTATTTTTTTTTTATTTTTTATTTTTTAATTATTTATTTATTTATTTATTAATTTTTTTTTTTTTTAATTAAATTTTTTTTTTTTTTTTTTTTTTTTTTTTTAAAACACATTTTCAACAGAAAACACTCCCCCCAACTAAATGTGACATTGTCCTCAATGTTCATCAATGAATATTCGATTAAACAGATATTGAAAATGATTAAACAGAGAGGAAACAAATTCACTTGAGCTATTCGAGTGCACAAAAGGAGTAGATTTCTGTCAAAGTTAAAAACATAACAGAAAACAACAGAAGGAAAAACAAAACAACACAAAACAAAATAAACAAAATACAAAACAAAATACAAAATAAACAAAATAAACAAAATACAAAACAAGTAAGAAATTTTTTTTTTTTTTTTTTTTTACATAAACTTGAGGTTTTTAGCCTCAAGTTTGAGACGCTCATGCTCTTCATACAGCATCAGGTCATCCTTAGCCATGGGGGCTGGCAAGCGGAATGAAGAATCTAAAAGAGACTTCATCTGTCTATTCTTCTGCCGTTCTATTCCTTCCCTTATGTGAGCCTCCTGAGCAATTCGTTGAAGTACAACGATTTGTTCTTTCAGCCTTTCAACCTCATTGTTTTTGGCTTGTACCCTTTGGGAAAAAGCCACAATTGAGGATGAGTAGCGAGTCCCAAGACTCACTAGGTCGTAGATAGCATCTTGGTCCGACCTATTAGCCATACTATTATTTTCAAGTTGTAACACGGCACTAATAGTGGCTGCAGAAAGAACAGGCGGTTGGGATGCAGAAGGTCTCATGGATTGATCTAGGGGAATGCTTGAGGAATGAGCCATTGACAGAAGACTAGAAGCTCAAAAATGAGAAAGTTGGAAGAATGCAGATGAGTTTATGGAGATGAGAATGAAAACTTGATGCGGATTTGATGAAGTTCAGGACTGAATTTATAGAGGTAGTACAAAGAACCAGACGAGTTATCATCCACGTCAAAACGCAATGTGATTTCGGTGAAATGACAACTCGGAGCCTCAAATCCCGTTTTTCAACAACATCAGGTGATTTCAAATCTCCAGACACTCTTGTCAGTTCACGGACGGATCCAACTATTCTTTTAACTTTCAAATCTCCAGCCACTTGTCAGATCACGGACGGATTATTATTCTTTTCAACTATCTACAGTCACACTTGTCGGATCACGGACGGATCCAACTATTATTATTATTATTTTTTTTTTTTATTTTATTTTATTTTTTTTTTATTTTTTTTTAAACTATCTACAGTGTCTACTAACGCACCGTTTTATTCATTCCACACCCCCCAACTAGTGAGAGACATAGTCCTTATTGAATCGAACGAAAGAAAATAAAGTGCACAGATCTCAACAAGCAAAGCAAACAATCAACATGAAATATAAAATCAAAGCAAACAAACAAATAAAAACAAAGCAAGTAAAGAAAACTGTAAAGAAGGAAAAAGGAAATCAAGACACTTCCCTGGGATTTACAATGTACAGCCCACTCCATCGGGATTTGCAAAATTTTTGAAACTGTTTTCTCAGCTCGGAGAGAAACCGACGTTTATTTTGAGTGGACCATTCAGAAGGTGTTCTCTCAATCCCTTGAAATGGTAAAGAAAAATCTGCAAAACAATCAAAAAAATTAAAATCATCTTCATTATCAAAGAAAGGAGAATTTGAGCAAATAAACTTCGTTGGTGTCAAATTCTCCACAGCATTCAAACCACTTGCTGGCATCTTGCAGGTGTTGAAAATGTTCAACTTAAGTGCCAGGTTCCCAAAGGTAAGTTTCACAACTCCACTTTTGCCAGCTGCCAATCTCTGAGGATAGGGTACCACAGGTTGGTATCCCTTACTTGTTTCAGCATCTGCACTCACAGGCTTCTTTGGTTTTGCTACCTCTGGTTCTTTTTCAGCTTCATCCATCTCTGCTGCATCTTTAGGCGTAGGAGCTATTACCTCTGTTTCTATTGTCATTTCAGGTCGGGGAACTTCCTTCCCACTTCTCAAGGTAAGAACAGCTTCTGCTGTTTCAACAACGTCTCCCTTTTCTTGAGCATCTATTGCACAGTTCAAGTCGCTGATAGAACTTCTCAGCTCAGCAATGGCCTGCATTGTCTGAGCTTGTCCCTGCATAAAAGCCTGAAATGTTTCCTCAAGGGTTTCCTTATGTGGAGGCTGTGCAGGTACATGAGGTTGAAATCCAGGATGAGCTACATAAGGATAGCTCTGAGGATTTTGATATGGTGGATACTGGTGCTGAGGAGGTTGGGACCAACCAGGCTGATCATATCTCCACGAGAAATTTGGGTGATTATTCCACCCCTGATTATATGTGTTGGAGAAAGGCTGATTCTGTGCTTGATTGACCCAGTTGGTTGATTGTATTGGCTCAGACCCACCTTCTTGAAATACTGGCATGAATTGATACATCATTCTAATATGGTGGAGATGAGTGGTTGATGCAAATGAGATGAGTAAAAAAAAATAAAAAAAACAATAACAAGTTTAAATTTAAGTTAGACAACTTTCCCCGGCAACGGCGCCAAAAACTTGACTCACTCAAAAATGAGTAGCACTAATGCTATCCCAAGTGCAGGAGCATGTCGTGTAATAATTAGGAATAAATTCCTAGATCGTCTCCTCAGGGAAAAGTTGCTTAAAATTAAACTTGTTGAAAAATTGTGAAAAACTTCACAAAGAGAAAATAATATGATGGTATATGCAATGGATGAAAAAGGGTACTAGTCATAGACTAGATTCATGTCTTTAGATGTCTGATTATCGGATTGGAATATAAATGACTAACAAATTAAATTCAGAGATTAATAAAACTAAATTAAGAACTAAACTAGATTAGAAAATAATTGACAAAACATGCATTGAAAATTGAAAATGCATAAAACCAATATTCTAGGGTTTATCATTGTATCTAAATGAAAGTGAAACAAGTAAACAAAAACTGAACTCTAAAACTGAAAACTGCTTCTTCTAAACAGAAAAGAAAATAAGTAAAGAACTGAAACTGCAACTGCCGTGCTTTTTCTATGTCTGAACGAAAAGCATGAAAGAAAACTTTAATCTAAGCTATCCAACTCTTGTTCTGTTCGGAAATAAGAGAAAGTAAAAATAATAATATGGAAAACCAAAAACCCAGCTGCTTTTAAACTAAAACGAAAGAGAAAGTAGATCAAATAAAATTCTGCTGCTTGGTTCTAGCTTCTAAATGAAAATAAAAACAAGTTTTAAAAACTAAAACTCCTCCCACTTAAAACAACTGCTGCTGCTTCTTTTATAGCCGTGTGTTTGCTGTGTTCATTGCATGTGTAATGTGGTTGCATTGTGAGTTTCTTTCTTGCTGCAGTAGCTTCCCAGTCCAAGCCGAAAAAGAAGAATGACTCTTTCCTTTCTCAAGTTAAACCAATCGGTTCTTCTCCACTCTACCAAACTGTCCCCACTTAACTTGAACGAGAACACTTCTTTTTCTTTCTTTAATGTTTTCTTCAATCTCGGCTCATTCTTTAATGACAGCTAACAATCTCTTTCAGCTATGCCCCACACATCACTCCTTCAAGAATTATTTAATTTCTCCAATCTTGCCACCGGTTCCTCTCACATGCATTGAATAATTAAAAGCCCCATTTAGCAATCAATTTCACGTTCACTCCAGCTATTTCTTTCCTTTCTTATTTCTTTCTCTTTCACTTTCATCTCGGCTGCTCTTTTCTACCTCACCGTTTTGGTTGGTTGTTGAAATGTGCCTCCCATCTTCATTTCGGCTGGCTTTGTCTTGCTTTTTATTTCTTTTATTTGCTCATGTTCTTCACACGTCTCTCCCTCTCTCAATTCCCCACCAATTCTGCTGCTGCCTACCCCTTCAGCTAATTCCAATTCCAGCTCCACATCAATTGCTTTCCGAAAATGTTGACTCTTCTTCTTGCTTATTTTCCTTCATTTCGTGTAGTTGAAAATTCTGTACTCCTCTCTCCAATTCTCTCAATCCGTATCTCTTCCTCAAATGAACGAAAAGTAGCTTGACTAAACGAAAAAGTCGTAGCCCTCTTTCCACTCAAACGAAAAAGGATTCCTTTCTTCTCCTGTGCCTTCCGTGAAGTCTGCTAGCCAAGAACCCACCTCACGAAAAATAGCATGAGTGCTCCAGCCGTATGTGAATGATGTTGTTCCTGCTGATGTGTGAGTGCTGCACCGAGTGTGATTGTTGAGCATGTTTCCGAATGATGTGAGAATGAAGCGTTTCATCCAAACCCTTTAATTCACGTCCAGCTCCCATGTTCTCCTTTTGGGTTTTATTCCCATTACATCAAGCTCTATCTCACAATCAGTTCATCTTCATCATCAAAATTTCGTTCTCTTGATTTGGCTGATCATCACCATATCCACCACGTAGAACAGAAGCAAGGGTACTCTTCTTCATCGTCAACAGTTCCAATTGAATTTATTTGAACTGAAAATAAAAATAACACTCAAAAAAAATAAATTAAAAGAAAAAATATATTATCACAAATAAACTATATATGTGAGGAAATATTGTCCCATTAAATCATAGTTATAAAATTAAGCATAAACATGATATTAATCAATTAAAAATCGCAACTCGTATTTATGCTTATTAACTATTTTTCCATCTAAAACCAATAATAATATCATGATGAATTTAAAATACATTGGTTTTAAATAGCTAAAAAATGCAATATTTCAGCTCAATTACACCAAGTCCAAAACTTTTATCAACTCAAACCCTAGTTTAAAAACCCTAAAACCGTGTGTGTATAGGTGTGAGTTCATGTGAAAAAATTCCTCATAAAGTGAGCTAACTCAATACAGCTCAAGTGTGTGTGAGAGCACAAGTTCATGATGAACTTGCTAAAACCAAAAACTCCTCCCCTCAAGGCCATGTGTGATAAAATGGAAATGTGGATTTTTTGCTTCATACCTTGAGTGATTCTTTCCTTGGAAGTATCTCCTAGCTTAACTTGTCCTAAAAATGATATTTGAATGAAAAGAGAGTAGTGAGAATGGTGTTCGGTTGGTGAGAAAGTGAAGGAAAGTGGAGAGAAAGGTGGTGACCGAAACTTCACAAGAAAAATCCTCCAAGTGACCAAAAGGATGAGATTTTCAGCACTCTTCCCTTTTTATAGGGATAAGAAGCTTCTTGCACAAGCCTAACACATTGCATGGATGCCAAGTAGCATGTCAACTTAAGGCCTCTTCCTCTTCCCCATCATTTGGGCGTGTTGGAAACACCATAACACTTTGGACAAGTGGCGCCTTCTTCCTCAAAACTGAAACCTTCTTCCACTTTTGCCCTTCATCCCATGTCTTGGTTCAATGAATCTCATGGCTATTTGGTCTTTTATTAAGTTAAGATATTTCTCAATCTCCTACATGTATGCATGTGTGCCAAGTGACATGTAAAGAGTCTGTGTGCATGGTAGCCGAAATCTCCCTCTCTTCCCAAGGTGATCTTCTTCCCACCCAATGTCTTGGACATTGTGTGATTGGTCACAAGGGTGGCAAAAGCTCCAAAATCCATGCCCTAGCCATTCATCTCAAGGAAGCTCCAAAATCCATGCCCTAGCCGTCCATCTCAAGGGATTCTCTTACAAAAATTCTTCTAGAAACCCTAGCAGGCGTGTAGCCTATTTTTCCAACAAGATCTTGTCCTTTCCTAAGACAAACTGTCACCTACCCTTTTGCACGTATGATACATGGCAAGAATCAAGTCACTTCCCTCATGGTTGTTGTGCATGCCCTTTGGGCTTCCCAATAGTTTCATCTTTTCATGCCTTTTCATCTTCCCTCTTTGCATGCATGACACATGACAAAACCAATCATGCTTCCCTTATGTTTGTCATGTATGCCCTAATTTCCTGGGCTCAAAACCATAACTTGCTATAAGGCTCAATCTACTTGGGCTTGGGCCGTCCTCAAGGCCTCTCGTGCCTTCCAATCCAATCAAGTTGTCTCAATGGGTTATTCTTCCTTTCTTGACTCAATTATCAAAAAAAAAAAAAAAAAGAAAAAGAAAAAAAAAGGAAGGAATAAGTTAGAAGCTTGGCAAAAATCTTGGTCGTCACATAGTCACTATGATTTTGCTCCTTGAAATCGTAGGCTTTGTTGCAGATGTAAGAAATGAGCTGGGATATGAGGAGGTGGAGCTAGTGCAACCTAAGGAGTAGTTTGAGGGCTTGTCCTTGATAAGATTTTGGTATTTGTAATATTCTTTATTACCTAATTTTTGGGCGATGAACAAGTTGTGCTCTATAATATTTTTAACAATTGTGTGGATGTTGGCAAGTTAAGTATAATTCTCTAATACTCATATTTCTAATTACAACTAGTTTCTTACCTTTTTCTAAATACATAAATCACCTATGAGTAGTACCAGAATTAGGTTAAAAATCGTAATGCAGTAGGCTTGATATTCTGAATTGAAGTCATGTGGCAGGATCATCAACATGGTGTGCCCTAGATTAACCAGAAGTGAACAATCAAAAGATTTACATGAGGCAGAATACACACAAGGGGATGGAAACTACGTTATGGCCCAGGCCCAAAACTAGATAACGGGCATGTTGCAATGCCAACAAGATCTCTTTCAATAATAGCTTTTACAACAATGTACATATATGGAGCAACAGTAACAAGTTCAACCCCAACTTCCCAAGCAACTAGGATGCCTATACGAACATTTTCTAGCATATCAGTATCCAGGTTTCAACGGAAGCAAAGAACCCATGAGGGTCTAGAAGTGGATCATAGATCTGGAAGGGATATTTGAAATATGTGGGTGCACAGAGGACCAAAAGGTGTTGTATACGGGATATTTACTACAAGGTGAGACTGTTATATGGTGGGAGTTGGGACATGAAACGACGACTACGAATCATGGAGCTGGATCAATGGAGGTCATAACCTGTTAGAGGTTTAAGAAAGAGTTTGGCGATTGATTTTTCCCCACCATCATGAAACAACAGAAGGCGAGAGATTTTTCAAACTTGGTCCAAGGTGGAATGACGGTCAAACATTACACGGCCAAGTTTATGGAGCTGGGAAGATTCGCTCCTCATCTCATTGCTATGAAGAAGATGCGAGCTGAACGTTTTCAGGATGCGTTGCTGTAACGCCCCGGTCCCAGAGACCTGGAGATTTAGCTCTTATTACTAAATATCAACTACAATATCACAACTATAAAATCTGAAAAACTTCATAAAATATTAATTTATTTGCTCAACCCAAATGTTCATGTTCCTCAATAGAAATACTAACCAAAACCTTTAATAAAATAAAGTAACAAGTCCACAAAGACTCGAACTACCCATAACTCGATATAACAAAATTGTCACCAAAGGCAAACTTACAAAACATGATCATCCAAACAATACTTGTACCCTTAACACCTATTCATATATGATCATCGAAATTTTCCAATACTTCCTACTCGTGTTCTCCAGCTGAATAATCAAAAATATCTAAAAAATGTTATGGAGATAAGGGGTGAATTATCAACAACTCAGTAAGCAGATGACATATACTAGCATGCAAACAAGAGCATTTACAGAGTACAGTGTGCAAAACAAAATATTTTCCAGAGTTATCGTGCAAAACAAAACATATTTTTAAACGTAATAAAGCGATGGTTTTAATACCCATAAAGCTTAGAGTACTTTGGAAAAATATAATCTGAGCATCATCATCACATCAAAACAGAGCATCTCACAAAACAGAGACCATGTTTAACCCCTGTGGTAGGGTTGTCCTATCCCCAGTGGCCAAACCGGGTAGAAATAGAGGTGAATTTTCCCCTTATTATTCTCGGAACCCCAAGTATGTACACAGAAAAGACCACATAAAAATAATTTTATTTCCAAAGTGGGTGCACTCAAAGATAAATAAGTTGATACTAACCCAAATAGAGCAAAGCAGAGACAGAGTCAGATACAAAATCAATACACCATGTCAAAGGTTTTTCAAATACCATACCAAAAGAAAACAAAGTACCAAAACATATTCAGATCATTCTCACATTCTGAAAATGAAAGTCAAGGCATCTTTCTAAATCAATGCACAATTTTTCAGATTTTCAATATCATTCTTTTTCACATTTCAGAGATAGCATGACAAAATATAACTCATGTCCACACAATGCATGTCAGAAAAATATTTTTCCTTTTTCATCCAAATTTCATGAGTAATGCAAATAAATGACCAAAGTTGTTTTTCCCAAGTTCTCATTTTATAACAAAGCATGCAAAATTTTCAAAAAAGTCAACCTCAGTCTAAACAATTCATGTAAAACCTAGTATAGGAACCTCACTTACCTAAATTTCTTAACTTTTCATAATTTCTCTACAACAATATTGAATGAAAATCAATCATCACCTATAAAATAGTAACATACTCCCATAAATTTCCAATCGAACACATATATCAAAACTTAAACCTGAAATGTCTAGTAATCTATTTTTTCTTAAAAATAATCTACCCCCTCGTAACCTTAAAATATCGTCACTTCCCAAAAATCATAGATGTCCACTTAACATTTACTTAACCTAATTCCCACTTATCCACAAGTTTATTTCTTCAAAAAAAAAAAAATCAAAACCCAACTCAAAGTAATTTAGAACCCGAACTCAACCCAAAAATATTTTACTTCAAAATAACTTAACATATCACACTAAAAAATATAAAAAGAAACCAAGTAGAAACAAGCCCACTGAAATAAATCTAATAATTTACTACAAAAGACTTAGGTAGACGTAAAAACCAACCCAGTGAGTGATTAAAAAATAACCTTAAAATGAAAATAACCATTTCTCAAATTAATCAATATTCACTAATATAAGTACTAGTAAAATCAAAATTTAATAAAAATAGACTTAATCAAATTTAAAATGTTCAAAATAAAACCATATGCTTACTATTTGCTTCAGATATTCAATTTATATAAAAAAAATAAAATAATAAAATATCAACAACACAATTTACAAACTTCTTTATTTTCTTTATAAAATCTTGTATTTAAAACAAAGCATGCACAAAGTTTTTTTAACAAAAATAAAGCCCAAATATGGCCAAGGTAGAACCTGCCTAAGAAAAGGGTATTCCAGGGATTGATCAAAACATGTATGGGTTCTTTAGGAATGGGAGCAAATAAGAATAAAACTCTCCGAAACTACAAACTGAGACCAACCCGAGCCATCAAGAGGAGACTTCCATACCGAGAGAGAAGGAGGCGTGCGATTAAGCAGGGGCTGGGCAGCAGTTGTGCACTGTGGGAGGGAGAGAGAAAGTGCTGAGAGCAAACGGAGAGAGATAAGATAGAGAGAACATAGAACACAACGTGAGGGAGAGAAATGGGAAAGACGTTGGGTGCTTACCGAGATGCGATAGTCATGGCTATGGGTGGAGCACTGGCCATGTTCTTCTAATGACAAAGCTCTGAGAGTGGCGACCCATGGAGTTGGGTGGACGTGAGATGGCTTACGGTGCAATCTATGGAAGTTGGACAAGTTGCTCTATTTTTGAGAACCAAAATAGAGGTGCTTTGGTGTTGGACGGCTGAGAAGTATGGGTCAACGGAAGTCAGGCTGGCAGCTTGTGGTGGTGATGCCGTGTGTGTGGAGCTAACATAGTGGCTGGGCTGTTTTCATGGTAGTGTACAATGCCTTGTATCGGTGATTCTAGGGAGGAGCCATGGTGGTGAGTGGCACTATGTGAAGGAAATTTTTTTCATGGCAACTCAAGGCTGCAGTAATATCTACAATCAGATGAGAAAACGTGCATGTATTTATAGAGATCAACGGGAAAACCCTAGAGGAAAAAGAAAGGGATAAAAACTGCACAACATGAATGTATATCTCCTAAGCAAGCTGTTGCCATGAATTAAACGGATGTGTAACGTGATCAATGCCATGTGTGAAAGGAAGTCTAGCATGGTTCTTATGGCTTGGGCTTTCTCGCCGAAATTCTTGGGCAAGTTTCTTATCATGTGCATAATGAGTCTTCTATATATAGACCAACGAAAAACCCTAGTGATGAAGAAAGAGAGACGTGTATGAAGAGGGAAACATACGTGATCGAAGTGTGCATGAAGTGGAGTCTAAAGGGGTTGTGCGTGAACTTGTGCAATACGTGAAAATAAAGTGATGAAATTAACTAAATAAATAAACAAATAAATAAATAGACTCTTTCTTGAATTTTGGACCTCGACTCAAAATTAAAAAAATAAACCAACTTGTTCAAAAATATCTCAGCCCATAAAAGATTTTTAACTAAAAAAAATGAAGGAAATCTTAATTTACCAAAAGAGAGATTTTAGGCTCGTAGTCTATTTAAAAAAATAAAAATAAAAATATTTGAAAAATCAAATGGGCTTTTCACATATATAAAAAAAAAAATCTAAAAATTCTTTAAAACAGCCTCGCATTGGACCCAGGTATTACAGTTGCAACCATGATTAAGTTCTAAAATAGCCTGCCTGTAGATACTGAACTTTCGAAGGCTAGTAGAAGCTAGTGGCCAGGCGAAAGAGAAGCATTTTCACCAAGGAAGGTAGTAGTTCAAGGTCTCCCCAAAAATATATGTCCAAAATAGAAGTGCATCCGTAAGCAATTCTAGGAATTCGCAGGGGAGGACGAGCACCAATATACAGCTAGTGTAATAGGTCCCAAACAAGGGATTGCCTACAAAGTGCTAGCACATGCTTGAAATGTGGAAAGACTAGGCATTTCTCCACAGAATGCTCCAGATTGGCTTTGGGAGGTAAGACAGGTCCAGTTGAAGAAAGGATGGGCCAAAAGAGGTCAGTGTAGGCATGGGTGTATGCCTTGATGCCAGGAAAAGTTGATGAGGACACCCCAAAGGCCCAAGAGGTTTGCATCATTACAAGTAAGAACCCTCTCAGTTAAGGTTAAGTATGTATTGAATAATAGATTTTAGTTGTAAGATTTAGATGGTTTAGTTGCATCATGATGAGTTAAATTATTTGGGCACTATACATGCACCTTGTTTGACTCGAGTGAGTCTCAGTCATTTGTATCTATAACATTCGCCTGAATGTGTAGTTTACAAATGGTAATGATGCCACATAGTGTAGCAATAGCCTTACCCACCAGGGAAGTAGTAGAATGCATGCAACTTGCCTTGAGTTGCCCTTTGGAACTAGAAGAGAGAGTGTTGGTAGCAAATTTTATAATGTTTAACCTACTCGGATTTGACATTATTCTAGGGATTGAATGGGTTGTTCTAGCACTATGCTAGAATAAATTATCAGAGTCGGGTGGTTAACTTCCAATTGCCCAAAGGAGAAGTGATGGGGTTTCCTAGTAGCAAGCTTAGGAAATTGCCAAAGGTCATTCTAGCCCTAAAAGTTAAAGAGAGATTTGGCCAGTGGAGTGGAAGCATACTTGGTGCAGATAGTGTGACTAAGTCAACAAAGAGGAAGTCAATAAGGGGTGTTCCCGTAGTCAAGGAATTTTCAAAAATATTTGTCAACAATCTTGCTAAATTACCTCCAATTCGGGAGAGTGAATTCACAATCAACTTGGAACTACGAGTAACTCCGGTGCACAAGGCACTGTATAGGATGGCGCTAGCAGAGCTGAAAGAATTGAAGGTGCAATTGCTAGAACTTCTAGATAAAAGGTTTATAAGACCAAGCTCATCACCTTAGGGAGCATTGGTATTGTTTGTTAAGAATGAGGGAATCCTTTGAATGTGTATAGATTACAGAGAGATAAAAGTGATGATAAAGAATAAGTACCACTTGCCAAGGATCGATGATTTGCTCGATCAACTACAAGGAGTGATAGTATTCTTTAAAATCGACTTTAGGTTGGGGTATCACTTGTAGTGCTTCTAGCCCCCATTTGTGGTTTGGTGAGGAGTCATAATGCTCGAGATGCATGCCGAACGGGCTACATCCCTCACGTGTACTCAAAACTTGTGTGCTCATATGCAAAGCATACGTATGTATCAAAGTCGCAACAGAAAACAATAAGGTATTAGTGGGAGACTAATACTAATTGTATCAGAGCATTGTACATTACTCGTCCATAAACAAATAAGGTATCTATAAGTCACTATCACTTCATCAATAAGGTAATTACAAAGTAGTATTTGTTCATCTCCCAACTCCAACAATATTACATCATAAATTGTTTGTCACACATGGTCTCAAGGGGTGAAAACATAGTGGGACTACCTAAAAGGCACCTTGGGATCTGAGTAAACCTTACCGAGCACCCAGTGCCCAAATGCATAGTAAACATCTCATAACATATCATATCATATCATTTCCCACCACATTAACATGGGGAATCTCTCAACCTAAGTCAATACTACGTGGGATCTCTATACCAAATCAGCATAGGGAATCAATCCACCAAATCAACACGAAGAATCTATCCACTTGGGTCAACTGGTGGAATCACTCCACCACTCACACCCATTTTGGTTTATTAACACGTCACTATAGTTCTCCATCATAGGCCGTGCACACACCCTGGTTCCCTTTGCCATACCATAGGCAATGACCACGTGAATGACTTTGTAACAAACAATGCCGTGTTCCACGACCAATGCGTTTGTAGTCAAGCATCCTCTAGTCTCCGCCAGTAGAAAGGAAACAACATTGATACAAGAGCGTTACCATCTCACTCAATCCCATTGTTGCTCATAAACAACCCAATGGATGTTACTCAATTCTTAAGCAGTTCCGAGTAACCAAAGAAACTCCACTGAGATAATGCCTCATCCAAGTTTGGAGTTTGTGATACACACACACACCCAAAACCAGTGTTGTTGGTACCGTACCGTACCGGTCACCAGGCCGGTACAGGTAAGGTACCTGTTTCGTACCGGCTGAAATACCGGCCTGTATTTCGGCCTATATTGGCCTACATACCGACCTGTACAGACCGGTTTTTCAGAATTTCGGCCTTTATGTTTTTTTTTTTCATTTTTTTAAGTTATAATCTCATTTTTTGACCCCCAATTCATATCAGATTATTTACAATTTATATATATATATATATATGTATTCATGTATAATTTATTCATATATAGATTATTATTTTGAAATATAATTTATATATATATTTATATATATAATTTATTTATATATCGACTATCCCGAAACGGTACCGGTACCGAAATATTTCGTTTCAGTGCCTTGACCGGTACAACATTCGGTATGATATTCAAAATATTGCCCAAAACTCCTCTTCAAATTAATACATTATGTACTTTAGAATCGTGTCATCAAAGTAAATAGTAATAATAATGAGAAAACAATCACTTTGATAAGTGTGTGTGTGTGTGTGTGTGTGTGTGTGTGTGTGTGTGTGAGAGAGAGAGAGAGAGAGAGAGAGAGGTTGAGAAGTAGAAGATAAATACCCTGAACATACTCATAGACATTTACCACATATTACTAGCATCGGCATAGGAGTGAACTTACTTGAATAAGAAATTAACATTAAGCATCGCGGTAAAGGCGTTGGCCTCCTTGTCAATGAAGACCTCAATCTTAGCTTCCTCCTTGAAGTCCTGAACAAAAGGAAGAGAGAAAGAGAGTATAAAAAATACTTAAAGATCTCGCAAGTGAGATGAAGACTAATGGAAAATTATCTCTTATACGTGCCATGTTATCTGTCATGGTTTTGACTGTTATTGCCTCTGATTGGTCAAAGGAAAAATCATAAATCTCGGTCGTTCACACATATGGTGGATTCAAGAATGATAGAGACAGAGTGGACTAATGGGACAAGACTTGCATGTCCCTGCAGCTTACCTCGGAAATAGACTCACAGTCTACCCTCCTATGAAAATCGCCCACATAGCATTAAGCCTTACTTGCGTGGTCTGACGTATGGTATTTGAATCCATATTCCTCTTTTCCCATGCGTGCTCCTATTTAAATGTCATCGTTGGTGTATAGGCCTTGTAAATTGTCTAGTACTCTCCTAGCATTACTGTGTTATTTCTGGACGTTCTCAATCTCATACTGTGTTGTTTGTAGCTCACCCCGAACTACTTCTACATCACATGTTGCTCACCCAAGGTGACGTTTACTCACTTGTACTTCTCGTCCCATGTCTTTGCTCACCATAACGTATTGCTTGCCTGACTACCTTTTTCCTGGTTGTGTTTTCCCGTATCATTAACAATTTGTTACTCACCTTCTGCACCGCTCATGCATCCCTTTGATTGGGTAAGGTCCTCACATCCTCCCCTCCTTAATAATAATTTTCTTTCTTGAAATTTGGGGACGACTATCATATGTCATAAATTTCGTTCTAGTGTAAAACCTTAGTTGTTCTCTCCATCATCATTGACAGGTTTGCTGGTTGATGGTTGGGATACGTTCGATTCCTCAACCACCTTCAAGTGTCAACCATTAATTAAACCGGATTCGAGTTGACTGATATAGTCTAATACTCATAACTTGATACAATATAAACACGGTCTACAAACACAAATTATCACCCCTATTTGAAGGTTATGTGTTAAATGGTGGGTTTATTGTGTGCTTCAGTAAAAATTAAAATGAAATGGCCAAGGACATGTTCGGTACAGCATAGAGCAAAAAAGGAGTAAGGGTTTGTTTGAAAATAAATCTCATTCCAAAATTCTCATTTCATCTCATCTCATTCCAAAATATAATTCGAATATGAAATTTTCAAAATAATTATTACAACTTTTTCAGACTAATCATTACAACTTTCCCAAACTTTCTAACAAGAAATAAAAAATAATTCAATCTTTTCAAATCTCCAAACAAAAATAATATTATAAAAATATACTTTAACAATATTTTAACTTTATAATATTTTTTATTCAACTTTTTCTCTTTTCTTTTTCAAAACTCAAAAAGTGCTCAATTTAAACTATTTCACTACTATTCACAAATTATCTTATTATTATTTACAAAAATTCTCATTTATCTCACTTCCCAAATGAGCCATTAGTGAAAATGTTAAAGGGGAAATCAGTCTACGGCCTACGGGCGAAGGGAAGAATGCCTAAAAAGAAAATTCTAGGGGCCACGATTACAACTTGTTGCAAATATTGCGAAAACGTTGCCGTCGAAGGCCCATAATGTGATGTGTCGAGGCTGTATCCTATTATTCTATTTGCGGCATACTATCACCGGAAAGTCGTTTTTAGCAGTGATTTTCTCGCTCTCTAGAAGAAAAACAAGCTACAGTGAAATCTAATTTTTGCCGTCCAATTGTTGCTCACCGCAATATGTTTTTTCTTGTAGTGTCGTTTGGATTAGGAAACATTCTCAACCCATCTCATTTCGTCATTATAATTTTCTTAAATTTATACACAAAATATAATAAACAATTCAACTTTTTCAAACTGTAATTCAACCTTTTCAAATCTTAAAACAATAATAATATTAAAAAATAATATTTTAATAATATTTTATTCAACTTTCATGTAAAATTATCTCATCTCATCTTACTAACTAACTTGTTCTTCCAAGTGGACATGTGTCTAAGTGAGATATGCTTATCTCTAGCTAGGAATTGGACGACAACTGCCAAACATTTTTTTCTGCTCAAAAGATGCTAATGGGCTTCCGCCCCTTCGTTTATTTGCATGGCATTACTCCTTGTTACGAAGTTATTTGAAACCATACGATTCAAGCCAAGCTTTATACATGAGTTCGACTAGAGTTTCGTTATCATTCAACAATGGATCATAATTTTATATTTATGAATAGTTTATTGAATGGATGAGTTTAGCCAAACTAAATTTGAAAGAGCCAACCTCGTACGTCTCATTAAAAACATCTTAAATATTTAAAAGATTAAGGCACAAATGGTTTGTGGGGGATGGTGGAGGCCAATTAATATATGATTAGAGTAGTTTTTCCCGCTTGAGATAGAAGAGGGCCGGACATGTCTTCCCATGGAGAGACAATCCAACAACTACAAATCCAGCCCAATTAAAGCTAAACTATCTTTGAACTTTGAAGTTATCATCTTTAATAACAACTACTTTAATTCATATGCTAACATTTCATTTCTTTTCTTTTCTTTTCTTTTCTTTTCTTTTAAAAAAAGCAAATTCTGAGATTGACCTAACAAGGCACGTCAAAAGTCTAAACATATCGATCTAAAGATCTCCCTCTGACCTAACAAAAAGTTGAATTTTGCTAGAATAATAAAATTTAATATTAAATTTTCACATAAAATATAATAAACAATTCAAATTTTTAAAAATTTAAAACAATAATAATATTAATAAATAATATTATAACAATATTTTATTCAATTTTTATCTCAATTAATTACTATTTAAACCTCACCAGAGTTACAAAGCTAGCAGCATTAGAAGACGTAAAGTGGTATAATTTGGTAGAAAGAGAGAAATGACTTATACAAATTTTGAATAGACAAGTATTGCGCATGGTTTTGTGAAAAAGTGTAAAAATATTTGTCTTTTTTAGCGAGATTCACTTTTTTATAGAAGGTCTGCATGAAACTTATCTATTTGAAATTAGTACTTAATAGTACTTATAGAAAGATAAAGTTATAAAAAAATTGATATTTAGCACCATATAGGGTATTTACCTTTGCGAAGATAATGCATTTGCCTTTAGCTATAAATATACATATAGAAAAATATATTTTCAAGTTTTATCCTAACTTACAATTTTAAATTAGAAAAAAATATACATAAAGTAGTGAGTAATGCTACATACAGTCGTAAAGATATAAATATTGTACAGTCATTTTAAAAAAGAATAAAATTTACTATTAAAAAATTAATTTCTTATCATATAGATCTCATATTTATTTACTTTTTTTAAAATTATTGTACGGCGCTTACGTATTTATAACTTTAACTATCATTATTTTAAAGTAAATCATAGTGCATGTATTGCTGAAATAATATAACAATGAACTACTAGAACTCCGTATATGATGTGCTCTTGTCATCAATCTAATTGTATATAGGAATCCCTTCTCTCCTAAAGAATATTCGAGAATCAAATCTCTACCTCACCGATCTTATTTATAAAAAAGTAAATAAAAAAAAAATGCAAATGCTCATCACATGTCAAGGTGTAAAAATTATAGAGAGCATAAAACTTTATGGATTATAGGTTTGATGTGCCCACTCTGTACCTAACACCTTATAATATCATAAATCATAAAGCTTATTATATTAAGATATTGTGGACAACACCAAAATTTCAGGAAACAGGTCAACAAAACCGTAGTTATAGACTTAATTCATCAACCCTAGTACTCTACTTGCGGCTGAAATGCTATTTGTTTTTTCAAAATATCTAAAATTATTGGTAAAAAATCCAAGTTTGGTGAGAATATTGACAAATGAGAAGCCTTTTTTATCCTAAAGTGTGGAAAGCAATCAATTAATTATTATCATAATAATTGCATAAAATAAAGAAGATATGTCTAGTTTCGTTATATAATTCAGATGAGGTAAGATATTTTATTGACAGTTAGATAAAATATTATTATAATATATTTTTTAATATTAGTTTTATTTTAATATTTAAAAAAATTAAATTATTTATTATATTCAATATAAAAATTTAAAAAAATTTTAATAATTATATGAGATGAGATTAAATAAAATAATTTAATTTTATATAATCAAACCAACCAATTTCTTTATTTTAATTTTATATAATTTATTATATTCATTTTATAATAAAATAAGTTTTTAATTTGAGATATTATATCAAAAACATGTTAATGTATAAATTTCTTTTTGTAAAACTCATTTGTGACTAAAATAATTTTATAATCTCACTAAAACCGTCGTGTGTATATTTTTTCTTCAGCTGAGATGGCACAAAACGATTGGACCAAGAATTTCAACGGCAAAGTAATTGGTTTTGGGACAATGTCGTGGCAACTTATGGAGCAAGTTTTAGTGGGGACGACACTTACAAAAAAGAAATGCTCCGAATTATTGGGGTATGGGTACGGGCCACGTGGGTTGTTGGCCTGCTGTTGTCTGTAGTGATGTGACATCCCACGTCGCACTTCATGAATCTTAATCATAACATTATACATGCATGCATGCATTACCATACACGAGAACGAGCATGCAGGGACGTATTTATGGGGAAGATATGATGGAGGGAAAAAAGCTTATTAGTTGATATCATGTGCTCTAAAAGCCTTAGCCTCTACTCCCTATATATTAAATGCTTAATGCTTTATATATGTAATTCGACTTTTCAACCACCCTAAGGATATGATATTCCCAGCTGGGAGTTTTTTTTTCTTTTAATTTTTTTTTTATTATAATTTTTAATGATATTATAATTTTTTTTAAAAATATATAAAAGCGTTAAAAAATACATATAAAATCACAACATCATTAAAAAAATTCTTAATTATTAAGTGAAAAAATATATCGAAAGTTTCGAAACACAACATTTCGTCCCTATTTGAAATTGAGTTTGAAAGTTTAAAAAGTATTTATAACGGTTTAAAAACTCTTTTAAAGAAAAAAATAATATGTTTAGAGTCTGTTTAGGATTGAGATTAAAAGTTTAAAAAGTATTTTTAACTGTTTAAAAGTTCTTTTAAAGAAAAAATGATATGTTTGGTAATTTTGTAAAAAATGCTCTAACAATCTAAAAAAGTTGAAAATCTACATTTTAAAAAAAATTAAATTGGAACTTTTATCGAAAAACTCTTGCAGATAACTGTATATTTTAAAAGAATTAATATAACTAACTTTAAAAGTACTTTAGAGACATGATTACCAAATAGTAAATGACTTTTTAATAGTAAAGCTTGTTATTTAAGTTATAAGATATAAATCCTAAAGTTATAAGTTATATTTTCCACCACAAAAGTGTTTTAATCACCTAAAAAAGTTGAAAGTCTATTTTTTAAAAAGGCACCAAATTGAAACTTTTATCGAAAACTCATACAAATAACTACATATTTTTAAAAAATCAACGTAAATAATTTTAAAACTGCCTTACATACATATTTATCAAACAGTAAACAACTTTTAAAGTATAGAGTTTATTATTTAGACTATAAGCTATAAGTTTTAAAACTATAAGTTATATTTCCTGCTGTAATTCCAAACATGTATTTTCGATCTTCTTTTTAAAGTACTTTTCGTGTTGCACTATCTGTGCTCTAACAATGTTACTATTTATTCTGAATATTATTAATTATAATACGGGTAGCATGTGATATTCGAAACTTATTATATATAGGAGTACTACATGCAGCATCATCAGTACTTTAATTTAAATGACCTAATAATTTAATTTCTTTTCATCCTAAACCTTAACATCATTCATTAGTCATATTTATAATGTGACACATCGATCTGAAATGACTTTATCTATCAACCACTTAACTGGCTGTTACTAACATCACAAGTGTGACTGTGATCAATGGCAACATCTGTCATCTATAATGAGAAAGAAAACAGCATTCCTGCAGGTGTAAGGTAGCCTTGAGATTTAATGGATCATATAAGCTGTATCATATTTTATTTATTTACTGAAAAATATAAGAAATGTATAATTCTTTTTCTGATCTTATATATTTCAAACTTTTTGATAAATTGACAGAAAGCCAATTGGAAAGGATGAAAACTTTATTTCTTTTTTTTTTTTTTTTTTTCAAGTTTTAGGCATTTGAGTGAGCAATTTATTTATTGTTTTTTTTTTTAAAAAAAAAAAGATGTGCATTTCCTTCTAATTATATGTTTATGTACTTCTGAGATTAATTTATAAAAGGGCTAGAAAAATAATTATTTTTATTCACATTTACATTGAGTTTTATTTTATTCACTTTCTTTAGATGATCATCATTTGAGTGCTTGATTTTAGTTTTAGTTTTTTTTTTTTTTTTTTTTTTTTTTTTTTGAGTTGTTTCTAGTCACAATATTCCTTTTTTTTTTTTTATCTTGAAATTAATTAGCGTGTGTTATGAAATATATGGAAAATTTAAAATATCGAGTCACGCACTTACATATATATATATATATATATATATAAGAAAACTGTTCCGTTGTTACTAGTTATTTCCTGTAAAAATGACTATTTTTTAAATAAATGAGTCTCTTTTAATCGCAAATAATCATTCTCATAGCATTTAATCCGCCACAAATGATCATTTTTTTTTACATATTCAATTTTTTTTTTCTTATCTTGAAAATTTAAGTGAATTAAAGCACATTGATATTTAACAAATTAGTGAGTTATTTTTCCCGCGATATTGTTGATCTTAAACATGCTTTGAGTTATATATATATATATATATTTTATGCTTTTCATGTATTAAAACTATACAGTATGGTTTTGTATAGCATGCAATTTGAAGGTTTATTCATAAATAAATTTAGAAATCTATATTCTAACATTTTATAGAAAATTATATTCGGCTCCTTCAAAAGAAAATTTCTTGTTTCATCCTTGCCGACGAGAGATCCATAAATAACTTGAATGGATAGATAAAACAGTAATATTACATATATTCATGGAATATATAAGTGTTGTGCAGTCGTTTTGAAAAAAAATGAAGTCTATTATTAAAAAATTAATATTTTTTCATGTAAATCTCTTATTTATTCACTTTTTCAAAATGATTGTGCAGAATTTACATACTTACGACTACAGCTATTATTTTTCAAGATAAAATAAGAAGAAAAATACTATTTTTTTATCACTTCTTGAAGTGACATTAAAATTAATAAATAAAATAAATAAAATATAATAAATAATTTTTAATCACGTCAAAAGATTATAATTAACGGAAGGATATTAATTAAATAGCACCTCTTAAACGAAAAAATAAATACAATTTTTGTGTTGGTTGTGGAAGCCTTTTCGGGTACGCAAGAGGCAGTTCAAATTTCATTCGAATCTCATCTTTTTTGGCCGACGAACTCCTAATTTTCTGTAAAGGTGACAGGAAATCTATAAAATATATATATATATATATATATCTACCTTGTAAAAGAGTGTCTCAAGTCCTAATTTAGAGACATGTTTGGGCTATCTCCTAACTCGTACAAGAGTAACTTATTTACTCGTGGGGTAGCAAATTGAGCATTAAAGAGGCATATGCTAGTAGGGGTGGTAATATGTTATAAAATTCGTTAATCTAATACGAATACGACATGATAATAGCGGATTAGAGTTTAGACTTAATGGATTCGTGTCAAAATAGATTAACCTGTTGAGACAAGATTACTTAACGGATTGACCCGTTACAGATTGATAACGGGTCAATCCATTTTGACCCGTTATGACACGTTAAAAAAGTTAAAATTATAATTATATCCTTCTACTCAAAAGTAAAATTGTTAAAATTTTAATTTTAATATTTTTACTGTTTAGATTGTAATTTTAGACTTGCAGTTAGTTTTATAATTTTTATAGATATTTTAATTTTAACATTTATAGAAAATTATGTTAAATTTAATCAAGTCAAACAGGTTAATTTCAGGTTTATTCAACTTATTTACATAAACAGTTTGAAACGGGTCATATTTTGTCATGTTAACCTATTTAGTAATATTTACTAATGGGTCAAAACAGATTCCCACGACACGATACGTTATGTTAATGGGTCGTGTTAAGTTTGAGATTTTGACACGATAAGTTTAACGGGTTAGATTAAGATTTATCTATATAGTATAATATGTATATTTTAACACGATACAAATACGATCCGTTAATACGATTTGACATTCTATATGCTAGACATTATGAACTACGTACGGAGGAAGGAGTTTTGCCGCCGAGTAGTGCTAACTTTCGTATAAAATACAATGCCATTAGGACAATCATTAAACATCATTTTCAAGAAAACGGTCGGAAATATCTTTAATAATTTTTCCAATAATTATTAGCATTAAGGTTCTTAGAAATTTAGCGTTTATATAATAGGATTTTAGAAATTTGTTTCTTAAGTAATTCAGTGTTATCAATGCAAATTATTACTTTTTTTGTAAGGAAAATGAGAATCAAATTATATATATATATATATATATAAATTAATAATGAATACAAATCTCTCTGGGCTATCTCCCCACCTAACAAGGGTTGGTGTACTGTTTCTTCCAAGATTTTTGTGTCAAGTGGGAAGGTATCATAATTAAAAAAAAAAAAATCTGCTAAACAGTTCTAGAGAATACACTTATTTAAAAATAAAAATTACTCCGTAGAAGAAATAAATTAAAAGATTATAATTGCTGATTGGTTCGGTATAGACAGTACCCACCAAAAGATCAACAAGTGCGTAACGCGGATGCATGTTTTATGTGTCTGGGTAGGGCTGAACAATTCAGCCGTGTAAACGACCCGACCTAACTCGATTTTGTGAACCGACCCGATCTTATTTAATCCATATGTAATGGTAAACAAGCAAGGACTTTTGCTTTCTTTTTCTTCCATATAAAACGGTTCAATATTGTGTGATTACCTGTTATTTGAAATTTCAAATGGGACAGTTTGTAACCACCTCAGACCACCTTTAGAAGTCCCGACGGTCAAGTGGTGACCACAAGCTCGGACATCAAGCTCAGTGGCTCATGATAGTGTCGTGAGTCTACGTGCACATTGGTGCACTATGTGGCCAATAGTTGCCACCAGCCAGTTGGAGTGGTGACTAGTAACCACATAGTTGGTGGTCACCAGAGGCTCAACCATGTCATGGCGGGATTGGGCTTCACATTTCTTACCCCCGTGCGAGGCGGTGCATGTGGTTCCCTCGACGGTGCTACTTCTACTGAGGTTGATCGATCACGAAAAGAAACCTTTGGCGACCCAAGTTTTCGCCTGCCAGAGCCCCAAATAGCCTCACGATTGGTTGTTGTGAGCCTCTTGGGGGCGTTGCGCAACATTGAGATGTCGCCCATGGTGCACAATGTGCACGGCCACTATCCCAAGTGATTGCCATGACCAGTGGTGGAACTAACAATTGTCTTGAGGGGGGCTAACTTTTCTATTGTATGACATATTTATGTAAAAAGTAATGTTAAGTACAATGTGTGTAAGCTCTACACACTTATTTTTTTTATAAAAAAAAAGTGGAGTCTACCATTAAAAAATAATTTTTTATTATTTCTCCTAAATTTAATATTAATTTTAGAAAAGTCACATACTTGAAAATAGATCATATATATAAATTAAACAAAATTTTGAGACTATAAAAAAATTAGATAGAGATATTTCTATGTATATTGAAATTTTGATAATCTTCGTCAATACTAAATTTAGGTGTTAGTGTTGATTATTAATTCACTAATGTCTAATTACATGTTATTTTATTATAATATTTTGTATTATTAACTTATTATACTAGACATATTTTTATATTAGTGTCTAACTTATTGTACTATAGTAAGTTCTTAAGTAATGCGGTGTGGACGCCCGTTGCCCACCCTATAACTCAGTAATTAAGGACTCAACATTTTTTTTATTTAAAGTGCATGGACGGGATGCTATGTGAATAATTACTATTAAATCCCACATTGTTTAAGTATGACTATTATATTGTATTAATCTCCTATATAAAGCTGGCCTAGAAGCTTAAAGCAATCCAAAATATAACTCTAACGAGTTTAAAATCTTTTGCATTTATAAATTTTAATTTATAATTTAAATTATATTATAATTTAGATTTAAAAGATATTTTTTTGGACCAAAAAATAGTTTTTAGACTCAATAGATTATTGGTAAGTTTTGGCCTATAGAGGAGGAGGAGGAGGAGGGGGGGGTTCTGAGTGTAGGACAGGGAAGGGTCCAGCTCACCCCACAACATGCCAGTATCACCCTATTGAGTTGTATGGACCACCATATGCACACTTAATTATAAATCAAATATACATACATACATATATATATATATATATATAATATAATATAATACACACACATATATATATATATACACTAATGCTAAATATAGTTTTAAGATATTCAAGTCTCGTATACTCTCTTTGAAAAATAGAGTCTATCTTTAAAAAAATATATATATTTGTTTTTATGTCAGTCTCATATTATCCGTTCTTTTTAAAGAGAGTGCACGAGAGTTGTATGGACTACCATATCGTAAAATTATAAATATCATTTTTCATATATATATTGTATGTAAGAAAATTTTAAATGCAGTTGGCTTGTGCAGGCGTTTTGCAGTTGTCTACATAGATCTATAGTGAAACGATTCGTTTTATTTAATTTGGGATACTGAAACCGAACGGTGAAGTGAAGAAACAGAAAAAGAAAAAAAAAAAATTAGAAGAAGATCGCATTTGAAGAAAAACTGTTTACAATCTTCCAAAACCAAAAAACAATACAACAAATTCCATTTGAAGGAAAAAATTGAAGTTCAGATACCTAAAAAATATAAATTAATATAAAATTTATATAAAAAAATTAAATTTTTAATCATAAATTTTATTTTTTTAAAATAATTATACGATATTTATATATTTTATGATTGTATATAATATTATTTTTATTTTTTATTATTATATAATTATTTTATAATATGATATTAAACAATAAATTATAAATAAAATATAATAAATAATTTATAATTATTTAATATTATATTAAGAGATAATGAATAGTATTAAAAAATAAATAATTATGAAATTATATAGAATGTAGCTAACCTTACTCTACAAAAAAGACGAAAATAATTCAACACCATTGGTGGAACCCCTGCCAATCCTATATGAGGGGTCCCACCCACCTAACCTTTTTGTTCCACCCAGTGGTACAGCTGTTCCCCCGTCCACGTCATCACCTTAATTATTCACACAGCATCCCCATCTTCATGCGCCTACATACATATTCATTAAAAATCAGAGCTAAATAAAAACAAAAAAGGAATTACACTTACTATATTTTAGTTTTATTAATTTTTAATCTAAAACAAAAAATCTATATAAAATAAATTATAAATTAATATATTTTAATATAATATTTCGTATACTAAATTTTTAGCTTAAGGATTTTGTATAGCTTAGCACTTTCTAATATAGTAATAAAATAATAATAATAATAAATATAGTGTGCATTGGGATATTGAGACGATATTAAATATTTTGTAAATAGTAATAAAATAATAATAATAAATATTAAATAATAGTAAATAATAATAAAAAGTAAATAAAAAATTATGATAAAATAATAAATAATAATAGAGTATTATCAAAATAGTCTAATACTCTAGTCCGTTAGAAATGAATTTTAATTTTATAAAATTTTATTTATTTCACATAGGTATAAAAAATCATAAATTAATATTTTTTTATAGATAATATTGTACTATATAAGTTATTTAAAAAAACACATTTATTTATTATAAAGGAAAAAAATGTTGTCTGAGTTATGCTTGAGTTTATATGAATAAAACAGATACAAATATTTTATGTACAGTTACTTTTGCGTATTTTTTATACACTCCAGTAATATGATTAGTTGTGTATTAAAAAAAATTAATCCAATAAATCATATCAGTGGAGTGTGCAGAAAGTACGTAAAAGTAACTGTATGTAACATTATTCAAAAAGATATATCCTCTGTAGAATATGATTGTATTGTGTGTTTGTGTTTGTGTGTTTTTTTTTTCAATCGATATTATTCTATCAAAATTGGAACATAAATCTAAATAATATTTTAAACAACAATATATATATATATATTTTTGGCAATGAACAACAATGTTATCATGATTGAAGCCTCTTAAAATAAAAATAAATTAACATGTAAAAATGAAAAACATATTAAAAATTTTAATTTCAAAATTATATTTAATAAAAAAATTTATTCAGCAGTCTTAAATCACACAATTGTTTTTATATTTTTATTTTTTTAAACAGATTTATAGTGTAAGGCCGTTGAATAAAATAATTTATTTGATAATAATCAATAAAATGATTTTATTATGTTTTTAATTTATTTTAAAAAATTAATAATTTTTTACTTTTAAAAAACTTGAGTTTTGTCAAACGGAGTTATCTAGAAGGACAGAAGGAGTCAAATAGAAAAGAAAAATAAAAAGAAAAGAGTAAAAAACCCTATCTGCCCTCCCTCTCAATGCTGCTTTAAAAGTGGCCTCCCTCCAGCTCTTGGATCCGCTCAGGAAACAGAGTAGTAGTTTCCGCGAGAGAGAGAGAGAGATGGCGGACTCTCCTTGTGAATCTAAGTCTCGGGTTTCCTCCACAATCGGATTCCACCATAACCCAGAAGACGAAACTTTGGAAAGCCAAACCCAAAGCACTACTGCTGGGATTCTGAACCAAGACGAAGAGTGGGTTAAATTGAATGTCAGTAACAAGAAGAACAAGAAAAGCCAGGTTTTGCTTGAAGGTTACGTTGAGCCTGCGGATGAAGACGACCTCACGAGGACCAAAAGCTTGACGGATGATGATCTAGATGAGCTCAAAGGGTGCTTGGATCTTGGCTTTGGGTTCAGCTATGATGAAATCCCTGAGCTCTGCAACACCTTGCCTGCGCTTGAGCTCTGCTATTCCATGAGCCAGAAGTTCATGGACGAACAGCAGAAGTTGCCAGAGAATGCTGATGCGGCGGCCAGGGACTCCTTCTCTTCTGTTGCGAGCCCGATTGCCAATTGGAGGATCTCCAGTCCCGGTGAGTACTCTGTCTTATTTATTTTCTTGGACAAGTTTTAATTTTTCTTGTCAATGGATGTTCTTGCTTTGGGGTGATATATAATCTCCCTGTGAAGCGTTTTGGTTCGGCAATGCTCTGGGTTTCTTTGATTCTTGAGTGGAAATTTTTGGTTACCCCCCGATTTTCGTGGATTAAGGGGTTTTTTGTCGATGGAGTGATAAGCCGCGTGCTTTATTTTTGAAGTACTGTGATGAATTTTCCTCGAGTTATTTTCATTCTATACGAAATTGGATAAAGACTTGAAATATAGCCTGCTCAAGGTATCCTTTAGCTGAATTGATGAACTGGGTTTCTTCTATTCTTTTTTTTTTCTTGTATCGGCATCATTCTGAAGTTAATCTTCGAGTTATGGTTTTATTCTCTCTAATTAGATGTTCATCAGATCAAACGATGATATCTATGAGTGAAATATGAGGATTCTTAGACCAAATCATATTGACTTTTCCAACTACGCTTATATGTTTGCCTTGTTTTCGGAAACTAATTCGTAGCCATCATATACCTTCTTTGGAATTTTTTCCTGTTTATTTTCCGAGTGTCTTGTGACTTCAATCCATGTGAACATCTGGCGTCTGATTTACACATTCTGATGCCTTTTCTGTCCAGGCGATCATCCGGAAGATGTCAAGGCAAGGCTTAAATTTTGGGCGCAAGCTGTGGCATGTACTGTTAAATTATGCAGCTAAAGAAGGGAAAAAAATGAAACATTTTTTTTGCAATTGGCTGTCATCAACCTGGACCTTCTTGTGGAGCTTTCGCTACAGTTATCCCTCCAGGAGAAACTTTTTTTCAGGAGCTAATGTTCCTGCATTTTTTTAGCCGGAAATATAGACCTGCTGAACCCAACTGAGAACTGGGCAGGCTTTAGTGAAGTAGAGTTAAGAGGAAGAAGAAGGTGTCTGGTTGGAATTTAACCAAAATCCAACTGAGTCTGACTTAAATTCTTCTGAGGTTAATATTATATTATTTTTTAGCAATTTTGAATAAACAAGGATCTGAATGAATATATATATATATATTTTCAGCGTGTTCGTTTTAGGCCTATTCAGTCTTTATTTATGGCTCTGAACTCGAACCTAGCTGTTGGTTTTATGCAGAGGTGAGAGAGAGCCTTCATTAGAGTTTAACCAGCCTCTTGCAGACCTCTGCATTTTCTGAGGTATCCTGACACTAGAATGAAAAGTCATGGCTCTGTGATACTGAAAATGCAAAGTGTGCTAACTTATGCTTATTCATCCTATGGATGTATGAATTCCCAATCAGCTTGAGACTGCAGGAGCAATGGGGAAGAGGGAGAAACAAGGAGTGCTATGTTGTATAACATCATTGAACTCCAGATCTTAAGTTTCCTCGATTTCATGCCACTTTCCTCGGTGAAAACATGTTTGCCCACAATTGACGACTAAGAACAAATACATTTTTTTAATGGGTTTATTTAGGTATTTTATACCCAGATTTTAAGGGATGTATCATATATATATATATATATATATATATTTATATACAAGCTATGCATCAATTTGAGCAATCGGGCAGAGATAACTAATGTTGAATGGCTGTATGAATTCGATAAAAACTGGTTGATTTAGTTCTCAGGGGTTAAGGGCTAAGTTTATTTTGAGTTTCACATGTTTATGCTTTTATTAGTGAACTTTCAGTATTATTACTTGTTTATAAAATAAAATTGGTATCTGTTGTTTACCTCAAACTCAAATTATTGTTTATTTATTTATTTATCTTTTTACTTTCAGGAGTTTTAAAAACGATCAAATTGAACCTTTAGAAACGCCAACAACTAGACATGGCACGTCTATAAAATATTAAAAATTATATTAAAAATGCATTTTTAAAATAATATTAATAATTTTACTTTATGAATCTTTTAAGTGCTTTATAAATGTGGCGAGTCAAGTCTCATGTTTTTCTGTCTAGCAATAATACATGTAGTTATGGAGTACGTAAACATTATATAATCTCTTTAAAAGAAAAAATGGGTTTGTTTTAAAAAATTAAATTTTTTTTATATGAATTTTGTATTTATTTATTTTTTTAAAGTGATTATTTATTTATTTTCCGTTCCGACGAGTTGCATATAAATTTTTTTTCCCCATGCAAGTAAACATTTTATTAGGTAGAGAAAAAAAAAGGAGTAAATGACATGAAAAAAGGTTTGTGACTCACAAATTTTTGAAACTGTCTTATTTCATCTTATATTATATTCAAATATTATTTAAACACAAATATTTTTAAATTTTAAATTTTTAATTTTTTTTAACTTTTTCATTTAAACATTATCTAATCATTATAATTTTTTCAAATTTCTAAACAAAATATAAAAGCCAATTAAAATTTTCAAAAATTAAAACAAAAATTATATTCTAACTTTCTTTTAACTTTATAATTTTTTATTTAACTTTTTTTCTCATTTTTTTAAATCTTATAAAAATCTTAACTCAAACTATTTTACTATTATTAACAAATTATCTTATGAGTTTTTCTACCTATAAACAAATTCGCTTACCAATCTACGTACCAATATTGCTGCTAGTGACGGACTTATTAAGGTCCTCGGGAGGGCCATGGCCCTCCTAAAGTTTGAAAAAAAATTTAATACATAATAATATTTTATGATTTAATAAGATAATATTAATTTTATCTCGTGTTGGCTCATTCTCTAAAAAATTAATTTGGCTCTCTTTTACAAAATTATTTGGATCTTATAGATTATTTACTTATATTTTTTTGTTATTTCGATGATATATTGTCTTTAACACATTATATATATTTTTAATACATAGGTTACATTAGACGTATTTGAATTTTATTTTAAATCTTATTACCTGATAGTTTTATATTATAAAAAAAAATTATGGAGAAATAGAATAAAAACATAATTTTATACTTTTAGCTTCACTTGACCCCTCTAAAACAAATTTTTGGTCTGTTACTAGCTATTGTCATCATATTCAAAATTCAAATTAAAATCATTTTTATTAAAATCTGATTTTTTGATTAATCACGTTGGATGTGTATGCATATTGGTATACAGAATTGCTTACAATTAAATTTTTTCTTATCTCATTACTATTCATAAATTTTTTATTTTATCTCATCTATGTAATCAAACGAGTACCGAATTTGATTGTTTTTTAACATCATGATAAGAAGTCCAATTGAGAAGCTTAGTGGCAATTTAGCTTTAAAAAATAAAATCAGGTGAACTAATTTTGTATATGTAAGCATCATTTTACTCTTAAAAAGATGAGAGTGCAGATCAGAAATAGAGATGTCCATCAAGATGACATTAGACGACCTTGATTGTAGGAGAAGCAGAAGCATAAGATCTGATACCTATGTTATCTCTGCTCAAATGTTGAAAATCCAAACCCACAAGACGTACGTATCTCTCGTGATAGAAGTTGTTTAAAAACAAATCCAGTAAGTTGTTTTGATGCACGCAACTCTTAACCAAAATATCTTGCTTACCAAGTTTCTATGATATTTTTCATTTAATTAGACCCCACATCATGATCTTCTTCTTTCTACCCAGACTTTCTCCTTTTATCTTGAACTGACATATCTATTTGATTCCATAATCATGAGCTGCTGGTAACGTATCATTATAACATTAAAAACCAAAAACACAATAAAAAAAAAAAAAAAACCAAAAACCAATAAATAATATAAATAAATAAATAATTAAACCAACAATTAAGTGGTGGTTTGACATATTCATGGACAATATGCAACGTTAAGTTAGTTTGATAGATGAATAAAAGTTTTCTTAAGTAGTTGTCATGACCTTACTAACCATCTGGTTCAGTCTGGTTTTGGATATATTTTATAACCGAACCAGTATACACCAGTTTTAAGATTTGAAGAATCGATACCGCATTGGTTACACTTATAAATCGATACTGTTAGTTTTACTGATTGCCATAAGATTTTTTCAATTTTAGTATAGTATTAGTGAATTATACAGTCAATATAACTATACTATAGTGATATAATGAGTGATATAGTGGTTTATATAGTTATTTATATATAGTGGATTACTAATAGTATTAGTGTTAGTATTAGTATATACTATTATATATAGTATCATATTGTGATATAGTACTTGATTTTGTATGTTAGTGTCTAACTTATTTATATCTTTGATTATATATTTTAGTGATAATATGCTTGGTTACATATGTGTTAGTGATAATACGGTGGTTATAAACACTTTTTATATGAGTGTACATGATTAAATGTATATAAATATATTTATCAAAAAGAATATATATTATAATTTATTATGCTGTAAAATATATTTATCCTTAAATTTTATATTAATAACATATGATCAAATGTTGATAATGTTATATCCAACATTTGGTCATATGTTATATTACGATTTATAAAATAAATTTTATATTATATTATATTAAATGTTATATTAATTTTATATCACTAGATTATTATTATTATACATGAATAATATGATTTTAAAATTCAATGTTATATTAATTAGCAATTTTGCATATAATATAAAATTATTTTACATATAATTATATGAATTATATATAATATAGAAAATTAAAATATATGTGTGTGAATCGGTCCAGTCTGGTTCGGTGTTAAAAAAAGGAAAACAGGAACTAGATCGTTTTCAACTAGTTTTAAGAAAAATGAAACCGATACTGCACCAAACCAATTTTGAACCGAACCAAAAACATTGGTTCAATCCGGTTTTTTTTTTTCTCCCCTAATCACATCTCATCTTTTCCCTCCTGACAATCTTTTTTTCCCCCAACCTTTTGTCCCCTCCTTTACTCATCTCTCACTTCCCTCCTAATGAGAACCCCATCCTTGGGCTACGCTTTGGAAAGCCACTTTGGGCTAGGGATATTTTATCCCCTCTAGTTGCTTGCAATTCTTAAGGTTAATTTGCTCCAGAAGAAGGTATTGAGAATCTTTAAAGATAAAATATGCGATTGAGATAGTCCGCAGAAGTCCGTAGAGAAATAAATTTTAGTAGTGGATCCCTTGTTTCTAGTTTCGCTTGCGTTAAATGCTAAAGATTTTTTAGATCGAGGCTAGGCAAGAAATGTACTTGACCGCGTTAAGTGCAAGCACGAAGCTTAGCTTTGGCGAGAGATGGGCTTGGTGAGATAAGAGGGAGGTATACTTGATCGTGTTAGAAGCGAATTCAAGCTCTGCTTGGTGAGATAAGCTGGAGGTGTACTTGACCTATTTGAAGCAAGCACAGAGCTTGGCTTGATGATATAATCGGAGGTGTACTCAATCGCAGTATGAGTGAGCGCGGAGCTCGACTTGGTGAGATAAGTGGGAGGTGTATATGATTGCGTTAGGTGCGAGCATGGAGCTCAGCTTGGCGAGATAAGCAGAAGGTGTACACGATCGCATTAGGTGCGAGCGTAGGAAGTCAGGTGGTCCCTAACCCTTTGTGGATAGGTGAGGTCGGGCAGTCAAGAAATTTGCTTGCCTAGTGGTCACCAACGAGACCGAGCAATCATTGTAGGGCGGCCCCTGACCTTTCTCACTTGTTGACTCGTTGTGAAGGAGGTTGGGCAGTTGAAAGGCTGGACTCGCCTGTTGACTCTCAACTGGAAGGTAATAAGGTCAAGCAGGTTGGACCCGCACTTCACCACAAGGGAGGTCAGGATGTTGAAAGTCTAGACCCGTGCTTCGCCTCGGGGAGGTTAGGTAGTCAAAAAGGCCAAACCAGCCAGTTGACACTCTACGAGAAGGTAAAGTTGGTTTTGAGTTCGTTTTGTATGAATGTTTATCATTAGCAAAGAGCATTTATCCTTCCAACGTTTTTGTTTTCAATAGTTTTAGTGACTTTTTGCCCCTTGGTGACAATTGTTATTTATGTTTTCATTTTGCTATTGGGGTTAGAGTTTGTTTGTAGTAATCTACACTAAGTGGTCAGGAAGCTCGTTGACCCCCTGGGTCTTTCTTAGGTAGTTGATGAGCCCGTCAACTCGTTCCTGAAGGTAACTTGTGCGAGGTGGTTGTAAGGCTCAAAGGCTCGTTCTCGAAGGTAACTCGTTGGCTATGGTTATGGCACAAGTACGATTGGACCCGCTCTTTGCCATGAGTGTGGTTGGGCAATCGAAAAGCTATACCTGCCTATTGACTCTCAATGGGAAGGTAAAGTAGTTGGCCAACCAAGAGGCTAGACCAGCACTTTGCCGTGAGGAATGTTGGGCAGTCGAAAGGCTGAACACGCATGTTGAGTCTCAATGGGAAGGTAAAGTAGTTGGGTAGCCGAGAGACTGGATCCACGCTTCTCTCTGAGGGAGGTTAGGCAGTTGAAGGGCTGGACTCGCCTGCTGACACTCAGGGGAAGGTAATGGAGGAGATGTTTGACCGTGCTAAAAAAGCCAAACTAGTTAGCGTCGATTATCCCCAATCACAAGTGCAATATCTGCAAACTTGAATCGTCTAGCTGGAGTGTGATGAAGGCTTGAGGCACACCAATGAGGCCTGTGGGCAGCTATGTTTCGACGATGACAAAGGTCTTAGATGCCCGCATGCATGTTAATGCCAAGAAATTTATTCAGATGGAGACATATTGAGACCTCTTAGCGGTACCCAAGTTGGGCAATGCAATTGATGTTCCGTGTTGAGTAGGTGAGTCCTGACAAATTATGTTCCCAAGGTGTGCTAACACTGAGATTCCTATGGAAACTAGAGGAGTTTTGTGAAAAGAGACAAGGCGATGAGGCCATTATTTCTTATTTTCGCTTGACTGAGTTTGTACATCGTTGATTTTTCTTCTTCTTCTTCTTGTTTCTTCTTCTCTTTATTTTGCTGAGACTATTTGCTACTGGGGGAGTTGTTTGCATGCATGTTGATGCCAAGTAGTTTATTCCAATGGATACATATTGAGACATTTGAGTGGTGCTCGAGTGGGGCTATGTAATTGGTGTTTCATGTCATAATAATCAATTTGGTTAGGAAAAATGAAATTCACATAAATTTTGAAGGAGATAAACCAGGGTGTTTTAGTCGTTATAGCCGATTTTTGCTTGACTGAAACTACTCGTTGCCGGTTGTTGTTTCCTTCTTCTTCTTCTCTCTCTCTCTTGAATAGCTTGTTCAACATATATTGTGTAACTTGGACCATTTGGGTTGACTATTGCATGGGACATGCAACATGTGACATTCATTACCTCTCTCTCTAGCATGTAACTTCATGGGTGGGTAGTTCTGATAGTGATGCTGAGAGACTTTGTGTTTGGGCACCATTGTTGTAGAACTTTGTGGCTAGAGAACCATCAAGGCCGAGGAAGTTGTGTCTGAGCAGAAGCGCTCAAGTCAAGTAGTTGTTCAGGCCAAGTTGTAACTCAGGCCAAACAACGCTGAGGCCCATTTGTTTAGTGGGCTGTTGCCCGCTAGCATGGCAGAGTCACCAGCGGCCAAGATGCTTGAGCCAAGATGTAGGTGGCCTAGATGCGAGTGGTTGTTCGCGTGCATGGCTGAGATGGTTGGATACTCACTTGCATATGGTGGCTGAGATGGGGTGGATGCCAGTGTGCTTGGCCGAGATGTTGGTAGTCAAGCAACCAATGACTGAGGATCACGTTTTGGCTGCAGAAAACCCTGGTGGTGGCGATGTCGTGCCCGTTGGCCGTTTTAACACACTCTGTGCCAAGCTAAGCTTAACAACCACGTTGTGGCATGGGCAGCTCTGATGGTGAGGAGTTTTTACATTTAATCACTTGGGTGAGAAAGGGTTTAATTTTTGCAACAGTGTTGGCAATAAATAAAAGTAGAAATGCTAGGAATACTTATTTAGAAAAATTCCATTTGCTCAACCTGAGATTCAGTCCAATCTGGTTCAACCGGTTTTCTGATTGTTTTAAAGAAAAAAAAATTTAAAGGAAAAAAAAAATCTTTAAGAAAAATGGATAAATTTAAAAATATAATTTTCTTGTACTTGAACGGGTGATTGTCAGATGATGTGATTTAATTAAAGTGAAAATTCTTTTTTTTAAATAATAACTATGCTAAAGTTGTGTAAGAGTAAAAACCCTATTATTATTATTATTATTATTATTATTATTATTATTATTATTATTATTATTATTATTTTAAAAATTGAAATATACCAAAATCAAAGCAATAGTCAACACATTTTTTCAAAAAATAATATTTTATTATATGGTGGTACGCTAGTTGTGTACTAATTGTGTCCCGACCATTTTTGTCGAACAATAACATTCGTCAAAGTTCCTTCCTAGACACCATGAGATGATCATTAGTCCCAAAGAAGTGTTCAAGTTCAAGCACCACGAATGAATCCATATGCTTGATCTTCCTAATTAAAACGCCTCTAAACTTCTCCACTGATGCATGCAAACAGCGTATAGTACAATTTTTTTTTTTTGCCTAAGGATGGAAAAATCCAAAGGGAAGAAGAAAATTGATAAAACAACAAAAAGATTGAATCACAAACACTAATGCCAATGTTCTCTCCTAACGATCATTGCGTTGTGAGGGCAGTAGCAACCCACTGGCACGATCTTATCTTGCCAATTCATCAAAATCCTAACTCAAGACCATGCAAAACTGGCTTCATCATCACATTATAACTAGTATTTTTTAGAACACAAGCGTAGATATCATTTATGAGTTCATTTGGTGGTTTATGTAGAAACAACTACTTCTAAGATCCCGAACCTTATCCTAATCACATTAGAGTCTGAAAGGCCAAAACTTGGTTACAAGGAAGCACTAATAGTGTTGAAGTATCCACACTCCTAAAACGATCAAATGATACCAAAAGATGGATGCATTCATGCACTGAAGTTGAGAATATTATCCTTGACTTTGGTTAGATGTCTTAGCTGGGTACGTTTCAGCATTTTTGCCGCCTTGTCTTAAACATCTGAAAGATGGATCTCTACAGGCTGACTCTCTGTGTGTCATAATCCTTGCCCTAACTGGCCGTAAAAGAGAAGTGTGCGTGATATGAAATGATGTCTCGTAGCTTCTCGCAACTCTAAATGTGACTAGAATTTGATGTGGCCTAATGTTTTCAGAAGAATCATTCAATATTAGTTTATTCCTACCATTAAATTACTTGAGCTCAACATTGCCAGTTAACGAGACCGAATGTAGCTTCTAATTCCACAACACAAAATTGTGAGATAAAAGTAGTATTCTACTTCCTCCATAACAGCAGGGAGGCACGTTCCTAAAAGAATGGACATACACACTTTCTTTGAGAAACAGACGTACACTTCCTTTGACAAGGTTCTTTTTAACCCTAAATCGAAACGGCTTCCTCAGTCTCATAGACCTTTTCTGCATTCTCGCCAAAACTGGGTGCTTTAGGCACAAGTCCGAGCACCTTGAACATGAGTTGATCAGCATCAAAATCATTATTAGGAGTTGTCAATAGCTTCTCGCCCGTGAAGATTGAATTTGCACCGGCAAGGAAGCATAATGCCTGCTCAGGCATGGAGAACCGAACTCTGCCTGCTGATAATCTGACCATTGCTTTGGGCATCACTATACGTGCTGTTCCAATCATCCGAATCATCTCCCAAATGTCAACTGGCTGAAGAAAAACAGAAAAACGAAAATGAGTCTTTCACACTGCTAAAAACACTAAAAGGTATGGAGAAAATTTGTGCAAATGTCGTCAAAGCAAAGAATATATTTTTGATGGTGAGGAATCTTGGAGCCTGTACAAACGTAACATGTTTTTAGCTAGTAGCACGTCCCCAGCACACAGATCAGGTAAATCATTGACATTACACCAATGAGAGATGGTCCCTAGAAATTGTTTGCATTCAAGGATTCGAATCTTAGATCTGAAGGGAGCATATCAACAAGATTAAGGTACGTTTGGGTATTGAGGTGATCTCAAAAGATCTGTGAATAGTAGTAAAAAAGTAATGATAAAAATATTGAATAGTAGTAAGTAGTAGTGAAAAGTGGTAAAAAGTAATAATAAAATATTAAATAGTAGTAAAGTGATCTACCCAAACACAACCTAAGGCCCTTACCACTTGAGCCAACCCCTAGAGGTTGTTAAAGCAAAGAATATATTTAGCTAGAATAATGAACACGTGATATAACTACACAATTAAAATCAGTTGTTTTAGAAGTTCCCTGTCTGTTTTCCACACTAATGGTGCATACTTTTAAAGTTTAATGACAATGAAATTTGCAGGATTACTACTAATACTACCATTCTCATTTAGGAATATTGTCACAAAATTAGATAGATTACACAAAATCCACATAATCCCACTTTTAACACATTCCATTTGACTAAACTCAGAGGAGATCAATTCTTCAACACAAAGGAATCTACTTCCGAAATAACCTCTGACAAACCTCCAAAATAATCACTAATAAAATAACCGTACTTGTGCTTCTTTACCCGATGATGATTTATTTTCCCTTACCTGATGATAAAGCCCTAATGCAACTACATATGATAAAACAACTACATCTGAGCACTGAAATCTCGAACTTCCTTAAAAGCTCTGTGCATGCTCAATATGCAACCCACATACAAATTGTAGAATGCACAAGAATTGCTAGATGTAATAACCAATGTTATAGATTTTAAGAAGAACAGAATTAGATTTAGTTACCTTCTCATCCTGAAGAGGTGTGCCTTTCACTGCAACCAATGCATTGATTGGAACACTTTCTGGGTGAGTAGGGAGTGTTGCCAAGGTATGTAAAAGACCAACTCGGTCCTCTTCTGCTTCTCCGAGCCCTATTATTCCTCCTGTTAAAAGAAAACAAAGAGTAAATCATATTTTCCAGCTTAATTAAGCAAGTCATAGAGATTCATTTATCTGTTTTAAGCATCTTTAAGATTATAAACACATGGGAGCTCAAGTTAAAGGCTAGGAGTCAACCTGAGAACAAACAAGGTTGTTCAAGCATCTGGATTAAAGATTTTTAAGGTATAAGAGCTTTTTAATCAGGTACCTTCTACAAATTTTATGCTTCGTACTGCAGAAGCACCATCCATGGAGTTTACCTAGGACATCGATTAGCATTTACCCTACTATTTTTAGTGATGGGACCCACAAAAATTCCTTCCTCTACCTCCAACTCAAATAACTTTGATTCAATGAAAACCATATTCAACAAATTAATTGCATAAGTAGATTTTTTAAAAAACAAAGAAAAAAACCAAAGCTCATAGAATTTGCGTGAAATACACACTAGCAAAAAATATGGAAAGAAAAATAGAGGTAAACAGAGAGTCGCTGCAGATAGGGAGTCACCAAGGAGAGGGAGAGAGTATCAGATTATTCATCCTCAATGTATGTATTGTAAAGCAGATTACTGTATTATCAGTGTGTCACTTCCCGAGAAGCATAGAGAATGACATTAAATGTGCCAAGTCAGCACATTGGTAAACATTCTTGGAATATATAATTGAATTCACGTGAGATATGTGCCAAGTCAGCACATTGGGTTCTTGAAGTCTGAGTTCCATATTGATTGAATAGTAACTCACCTAAGTGAGCTGAGGATTAAACCGGACACCAAAATGTTGTGTTTCGTTGTTGAATCAAACTCAATTCATTTCAAACAAATCATTGATGGGACCCACTATTTTTTCAACTTCCCATAAAAATGTTAAACTCATCTCAACTTAATTTATACATTTCAACCTAAAAAGTTAAAGTCATCTCAACCTAAAAAAAGTTAAACCCATCTCAATGGAACCCACAAAATACCACTATGCACAACTCAACTCAACTCAACTCATCTCAACATCCAAACGTAGCATTTAGGCCCCGTTTGGTCGCAAGACTCAGCTGAAATCAACTCAGTTTAGTCTAATTTTAAGCCGAGTCTAGCATTCAAACACCCAACTCTCAAATTATTTAGCTTATCTCAACTCAAAACCTCATTACACTCGAGACCCACAACCTTTTTCAACTCAACACATCTTTATACGTGGGACCCACAACCTTTATAATTTTCCATTAGTACTAAACTCATATTAACATTCAAACACATTTAAACTCATTTTAGACAGGCCCCACATAACCAATTCCACCTACTCAACTCTCTACCTTTTATAAAGAACTCAGCTCAATATCCAAATGCAGCCTAGTGTTTCAAGGTTGAATTCTTCAATGGAAAACTTGCCTCAAGCAGAAAAGCGAATGGAATTGTGAGATCCTCTCGGCTAGGAAATAGGCATCCTTTCTTTATTAGTGTTCAACAGGTATGATCAGTTTCTGGGCCTCGTGGGGAAGTATGGTGCAGATAGTCAAAAAAGATTGATTATTACCTCTAACGGAACAGATAGAAAGGGCTGGAAAGCCTTCTGTGCATTGAGCTGTGGCATGTGAGAGCCTTCTTCCAGTTGTTCATTGGTGCTGGGTCTAAACCGCAGTCTTCTCACTAGTTTTGTGGTGGACTTTGTTTTTTGGGGGTGTAGGTACTGTAATTGCAGGCGGAATAAAAATGGGTACATTGAGGAAGGAGCTCCATCCTACACAGAGGTGTTAGCAGGGCAGAAGCAACACCCAACAGTCAGTAATTCAGCACAGGGGCAGTATGTGAAAGATAATGAGACTCCAGTGGGTAGTGCAGCAAAAATGTCAATTTCAAAAAATTTAAAATGACAGTTGGAAATGCCATTGCAGAAGCCCCCCCCTTGGCTTCCGCTGAGGGAGTCGCATTGAAGGAAAGAGTGTAGACTAGTTTTATAAGCACAATGATTACTGTACAAAGACAGCTGGTGTAGTTGAGAAGGGAGGTGGATCGGGTTTTAGAAAGGCCAAATTTGGGACTAAAGACTTACGGGTTAAGCCAGCAACTGGTTATGTCCAAACCCATACCTCTAGTCTCTCTAAGCTGCAATTGGGCCACTCTGTAAAATACTTTTCTATCCAACCTGCTTTCGTAGAAGAGGAAGGCTAAACTTGACAGTAGCAAGACAAGGAAGCTTTGTTACTTGAGCTTTATAAGGCCAACCACTATGTAAGCCACTGGAGGAGAAAGCTCGAAGAACTTCATTCATTTTGCAGGAGCTGCACAGGACATGGCTAGAAGTTAGAGGGCCGATAAAGTGGAGCTCACTCCCTTCAAAAGAAGGTCTGATTATCAGTTAAGATAAAGAATCAACCTAGCCGAGCCTGAGAGTTAAATGTTGGGTCAAAACTCAGTTGTGGGAACCAGATCTTCATCTGAAACCTACTATCGTCCCTTCAAAGTGCCAATGACCAACCATAATTGTTAGAGACCAATGACATGCAGATCGTTCCTATTGAATCAGCTTGTCTCAAAGGAGATGCCTGAAATGGCTTTAGCCAATGGGAAATTGAACTAAGCAACTTCTACGAACTCTTACTTCCTTTCCCTGCAAAGTCTGAAAAGCTTGTGAGAATGATGATGCTTCTTCTGTCTTCTTAAGTTTCAAATTGTCCACCATCTTTGATGATACAAGTGTTTCCAAATTCCACCATATCATGTAAAAAGTCTTTAATGAGAGGTACACTTTATACAGAAGATATTGTTTCAGATCCAATCATCTTTGTCTACATTGGATGCATTGAATCTACAGTAGGTAACTAGAGACTCTCCACAATCGATATAAATGATCCTTCTTCTTCATTCAAATCCTCTTTAACTATAGTCTGAATCACCCTCGGCTTCTATATGTTCTAAACAGCTACAACATCTGAATTATGAGGTACACTAGATACATAAGTCTTTAACAAAGGAGGCTTTGGCATGAAAAGATTCCCCCAGTTGAAAGCATTGTCACAGTTGAATGATCAAAAGCTATTCCCACCTGATTTCATAAGCTATCTCTCTACCTTTATTACAAGATTAGAAACCACATTGTCGGTCCAAAACATTTAGAGCTGTACAACATGACATATCTCAATTCAAAGCTCTCCAAGATAATGGGCAATTATATTTTCCTTTGATTCCAAAACATCACATTGCTCTTAGGATATACAACCCAGAAGTACAGTCTTCTATATACAATTCTACTTTCTTGAATTTATGAAAGTTTTTAAGTCTTGCCTACAATTTTCAGGTCAAAATTTCTTCTTGAGCACCTTCCTCATCTTTTTCCACATTGCAATTCAACTTTTCCCCTAACAGGTTGTGTTCCCACCATATCAATACATGCTTAAATCACAATCTTCACCTTGTGATATTCCAAAACATCGTTGCAAGAAAAAAAAAAATTTCTCAATGGTATTAGGACAAGAAATTAATTGGTTGTTATGGATTCCCCCTTCAAACTCCAAAATGTCAGTCTTGATATCATAATCTTGTCCTAGGAAAAAAAGAAATTATACTTTTTCCTTGAATTCCAAGTGATTAAGCATTCCAAGCTAGTCTGGGACTGAGATGCAACCAACAGAAAATGAATTTACAGGACCTGTGGCTGTAAGTCACTCGGACCAAGTTCCTCTCCCTGTTTGTTTTCTACTTCCTGCAGTACTGATTATCTGGTAAATTTGCATTGCATTCCCACCAGTTAATTTTTTTTTCTTCCCCCAAACATGCCAAACCAGGGCCCAGTTTAAACGCAGGATGTTTCCAAACAATATACTAATCACTCGGTCAACGACAATGACGACAAAACGGAGCTGCAGCACTCAATGTATAGCACACTAAACACAACTGGAGTTATTGTATGTTTCTACTGTTGTCCACCTCAACATTGCAAAGCTCAAGTTCACAGGCTGCCCCTTCAACATCCGTCACACAGTGATCACGACCAGCCATGGAAACAAAGCTATGATACCAACTTGATGCTGGACAAATAGAGAATGAGAAGGAAACACAAGCACCACTCAAGAGAAACAAGCTCACCATCCAATGGAAGCCCATCAAAGAGATAGAAAGTATACACACTCGCTGCTCTATGGAAATCTATTACAATCAAAGAAGAAATCCTTATTCTGAAAATTTAAAAAGCGTAAATTTTCATTCACTAACACTCAATGTTTGTGCCTAATGGCTACGCTTCACAAACTTCTAAGAAAACAGATAAAAATCCCTAAATAAGCAAACTGATGAAATCACCCAAGTTCGTGCTTGAAGATGCATTGAATGATGCTTTATTTGTACGGTATCCTTTTGAGATTTCCAAAATGCATCATGAGAAGATCATGGGAATGGTGTTTAAACAATGTCCATCCTCAGGGTTTTCAAGAGCATCATGGGAAGCATGTAGGAAGACTGTTTGAACAATGTCTTAATATTGGGTGATTACTATATTAGGGAACCAAATCAACTCTGCTTGGGGAAGAAATTAAAATAGACAAATAGAAAGATAATAAATAATCTCTCGCCAGTTGACTTCACAAATTGCTGTCCTATCACCTCTACATTCCTAAAATGGCATGTAATCTTCCATTATGCGAGGGCACACTGGTGTCAACATTTGCCCCCTTTTGTGATTTTATGAAATTTTGTTTGCTTTTCAAAGAAGAAGAACAAGAAGAAAATGAAGTAGAGGAGGAGAAGAAAGCAGCAGAGTAAATTAAACGCATAAATTTGGCTTGATAACAGTCAATTTCTGCATTATATATGCTTGATAACAATGCATTTAAGAGTTTAACTTAAAATACCTGAACAGACATTAATCCCTGCATCACGGACAAACTGAAGTGTTTCTAGGCGCTCATCATAAGTCCTTGTGGTGATGATGTTTGGATAGTATTCCCTCGAGGTATCAAGATTGTGATTATAAGCTGTCAGGCCAGCCTTCTTGAGTTCTACAGCTTGCTTCTCCTCTAGCATGCCCAAGGTGCAGCACACCTCCATCCCCATATCCCTGGAACATGAGAGATACCACTGACATATATTTAACAAGATGATGGAAGAAAAGCATGTAACACAATGATAGCTGAAACCCACAAATGCCATGAATTCAAAATTGTACAAGGTTGCCATAGATGTGAATTTGAAAATTACAGGCCTGAAGCAGGTTAAATGCATGTGTATATGTTTGTTTGGAAACCATTAGCAACCATCTTGAATATCTTTATTCTCTTTTTGTTTCTTCTTTAGCGAAATAGAAACCCAACAACTAAGACACTTGTATCTCATATCGAGAAAAAAATCCAACAAACAAAAATAATTATTATTTCCCAAGTATTATTTTGAGGTGGTGCATGTATTATTGTGAGGTAAACATAAAAGATAAAAAAACATTTAAAGATACGCACATTATTGACAGGCATTTCCACCAAATTAAGACAAGAACAAACTGCCTGATGTACTTTACTAAAGTTATGAACCAGTCCACTGAATGAAGCGGTTCCTACTAAACTACAGAAACAGCCAACATTATTCTTTCAATGAAAGATGGATTGAAAAAGTGGTAATCAATTATGAAACATGACTTGAAATACTGAATTGTCAATGGTTAATTGAGACCATATTCTAGACCAAAATTTAAACATATTTAGGAAGTTTCTAAATATTTCTAACGATTTTTCTTGGAGTAACTCACTTCTAATCCATTTGACCAAGTATATGCACTAAGGCCAGTCATTACTTGGACATCACAACTCTAAAAAATTGGTCTCTCCCACCATATGGGAAGCTAAATGTTTCAAAACACATTCCATCCCATTATGATTTCAAGGAAATTTAAGTGACCATGCATGATGACCGTAAGGTTACAGTTTAGGAGAACAACAGATCCCTAAGCAATGCAGTTACTGTCAAAGATCAGAGTATAAATCTTCCTTCTCAAAAAAAATAAAAAATAAAAATAAAAAGAGGAAAAAGAAAAAAAGAAAAAAAGAAATTACTCCTATTGAACGAGTCCAATTAAATCATCTTGCAGCATCTTCTAGAGGTAAGATAACAAGTTCCATTGCATATTGTTTAAATGATCCTTTTATTTTTTTTATCAAAGAGGTGGATACGATCTTCGAATCTTTATAGAACTCATATTACATCATGCAAAAGACTTCCATGACTCTGAATGCAGCTATGTCACATAATAGAGTAAATAAGAGTCCAAGTTCTTTGGCACCATGGGAAACTCATATTTTACTTACGAGTATAAAATGGCCCTATTTCGTTTGTGTTTAGAATTTCCAATGATTTTCTCTTACCTTATTTCTTTTACGTATTCTAGGATCTGGGTGAAGTTGGTCTTTCTTCCAATAGTGTCCCTCCATGCAGCACCCATGCAAAAACGCGTGCTACCAGCCTCTTTTGCCTGCCAATAGACGATAATATTTCCAAATGATGCTCCATGAAAAGGGTAACAGATTATGTGCAATAGAAGGATTTTAGCAGTATTTGAAATGAATTCTATCACATCCAAAGGGAGAATATAATCATCTAATCCATAGGAAGTGGATCATAAAGCAGTGCCATCTGGTTATGCTACCTAGGAGAGAAGTAGATAACAAGTCAACGCTATAGCTATAGATTTTAATTTTTTTTTTTGTTTTGATCAGTAAAAATTTTTATTAATCAAAAGGAGGTAAATGCCCAAGTATACGGGACATATACAAGAGCAATGCCTAGGCGTGCTAATTTAGAGATATAAGGAATTCATGAAAAGACATGCCATGAAAATCAATTACAATCGACCAATGAAGCAAGATAATGAAAAACAAATTTCTAAGCTCTTCCATCGATCGCTCTTGATCTTCAAAGCTTCTTGCATTCCACTCCTTCCAAATGCACCACCATAGACATAGAGGTATCATCTTCCATATGGATGCAATTTGAGAGTTGCCACAAATATCTCTCCAAGAGGCTAGAAAGTCATATACCCTTTCCGGCATCACCCAAGCTAAACCCAATTGAGCAAAAACTTCATTCCACAAGGTCATAGCAATCTCACAATGTAGTAATAGATGGCTAGTGAACCCACCACTCTTCTTGCACATATAACACCAGTCCATAACTATGATTCCACGTTTCCTCAAGTTGTCTAGTCAGAATCTTCCCCAAAGCGGCTGTCCAAACCTTTGTCATCCAAATGCTCTTCCATGTGAAAAAATCTGAGTTGTGCAAGGTCAAAGAATGATAGAAAGAACAGGCTGTGAAAACTCCCTTCTTAGAAGTGCGCCAATAAATCTTGTCTTCACCTACCCCAGACACACGAGTGGAGTACACCTGATCAAAGAACACCAAAAATTCATCCATTTCCCAGTCTTGTGCATCTCTAAGGAAAGAAATGTTCCATTGAGGAAGGCCATTGGAGATGATAACTAAATCCTCTATTGACGCCTCTTTCCTTCTAGCTACGCCATAGACTTGAGGAAAAACTTCCTTGAGTGCCCAATCACCACACCATAAAATCATGCCAAAATTTTACCTTCATTCCATTTCCAACTTTGAAGCATGTATGTGCAGCATGTGTCCCAACCTCTTCTAATATGTTTCCAAAGCCCAACTCCATGAGGCCCACTCACCTCATTGGAACACCAACCTCCCCATGATTCTCCGTGCTTCAAAGCAATGATGGTTCGCCACAAGGCCTCCCATTCATGGTGATATCTCCATAACCATTTGCCCAGCAAAGCGTAATTGAAAGATTTCAAATTCCGAATTCCCAAGCCTCCTTTGATGGGAGAACAAATTGTAGCCCATTTCACCAAGTAAAATTTAAACTCATCCTTTATCCCTTCCCATAGGGAATCACGTTGAAGTTTCTCCATGCGATGAGCCACCTTGGCAGGGAGCGCAAATAATGAGAGGAAGTACGTTGGTAACTTAGAAAGAGTGCTCTTGATAAGTGTCACCCGGCCCCCTTTGGATAAGTACATCCGCTTCCTATAGGCTAATTTCCTCTCCATTTTTTCGAGCGCCTCATCCCACATGGATTTTGATTTAAAAGCTGTGCCCAACAGAAGACCAAGATATTTCATGGGCAGCTGAGATATCTTGCAGTCCAAAATGGACGCCAAACTCTCCACATTGGGTATAAGCCCCACTGGCACTACCTCAGATTTGGCCAAATTCACCTTCAACCCTGACACGGTCTCGAAACATAATAAGAGAGCCCTCAAAGCTCGAATTTGCTCATCTTTGGCCTCGCAAAAAATGAGAGTATCATTAGCAAACAATAAATGAGAGATGTTGAGCGAACTTGAGGCTATTGAGAATCTTGATAGGAATCCATCGGCCACTGCCCCTAAAATCATTTTACTAAAAGCTTCCATCACAAAAACAAAGAGAAGTGGAGAAAGGGGATCCCCTTGTTGCAGACCTTGGGAGCTTTTGGAAAAGCCTTTTGACGTTCCATTCACCAATACAGAAAAACAAACCGTAGAGATACATTGATGGATCCAAGTACGCCATTTAGTGCCAAAGCCACATCTCTCAAGTATATACAATAAGAATCCCCAATTGACGTGATCATAAGCTTTCTCCATATCCAACTTGCATAGAAGTCCTGGCTCTCCTGACTTTCCAGGCACTCATTGGCAATAAGTACCGAGTCAAGGATTTGACTCCCTTGAACAAAGGCATTTTGAGACTTTGAAATCAAGCTTGCCATCACCTTGCTCAACCTGTTCACCAATACTTTGGATAAAATTTTGTATAACCCACTCACTAGGCTAATGGAATGAAAATCTTTAACCTCTACTACGCCAAGCTTTTTAGGAATGAGTGCTAAAAACGTTGCATTGAGACTTTTCTTGAACCGCCCACTTCCATGAAATTCATGAAAAACCCCCTAACATCTACTTTAAGTACATCCCAACAAGTCTGAAAAAAGGCAATGGAAAAGCCATCAGGGCCTGGAGCTTTGTCACCCTCCATACCTTTAACTACCGATCTGACCTCTACCTCCTCAAATGGGCTTTCAAGTTGTTCCAAAGCCTGCAGATCAAGAACATCAAAAACCAGCCCATCACGTTTCAGCCTCCACAAAAACTGTTCCGAAAACAACTCATCATAGTAATTGACAACGTGATATGAGATTTCGGTTTGGTTGGATGAGGCCGCCCTGTCTATCATCAGAGTTTCTATAGCATTGTTCCGCCTATGCGAGTTAGCCACTTGGTGGAAGAACTTAGTGCACCTATCCCCTTCCTTCAACCATAAGCTTGTGATTTTTTTCACCAAGATATTTCTTCCAAAAGAGAGATCAGTTCAATATCCACAGTCACTTGAGTTTTGTGGGCCCGCTCAGTTTCAGATAATACCCTCTCCTCTTCCACACCCTCCAAACCCTTAAGTTCCTCCAAGAGGACAACTTTTTGGCTTTCCACATTACCAAACTCTTGCGCATTCCACTCCTTCAAATATTTTTTCAAAGACTTTAATTTACATGCCAAAATATAACTAGAATTGCCTTGAAAATGGTAAGATGACCACCATTGCCGTACTGTGTCCACAAAGCCATCACTCTTCAGCCACATGTTCTCAAATTTGAAGTACCTTGGACCCCTTCGAATGCCTTTGCAGTTCAGGAGGATGGGAAAGTGGTTTGAACATAACCTAGGTAATCTCTTCTGAATGAGGTCTGAATAATGAGCCTCACAATCCTGTGAGATTAGAAATCTGTCAAGCCTTGACCAAGATGGACAATCTCAATTGCTAGACCAAGTGAAAGAGCCACTTGCAAGAGGAATATCCTGTCAATTTTGTTCAAAGATGAAATTAGAGAAATCCACCATAGGTGGGTTGAAGCCCAAACCACCCGATCTCTCACTCAGAAAACGAGTGACGTTGAAGTCACCTCCGATACACCAAGGTAGGTCCCATACGCTGCCAATACCGGCCAACTCATCCCATAGTAAAATTTTGAACCGATCAAGATTAGGCCCATAAACTCCAGCGAAAGCGCACTGATACCCATCCATGACATTCTTAAATGAGCATGCTGCCACGTAATCTCCCATAAAATCTTTCATTTTCTACACCACTCTGCTGTCCCACATTACTAATATGCCCCCGGATGCTCCAATGGACGGTAAATAATGCCATCCCACTTGACTACAACCCCACAAACTTCTAATGATACGAGGGGAAATAACCGCCAATTTCGTTTCTTGCAAACATACAACGTCAACCTTCCATTTACAAAGCTGATTTCTAGCAATGAGGCATTTATCTTTCTCATTCAGCCCCCTTATTTTTGATAAGTTCATTCAGCCCCCTTATGTTCCAAGAAATAATCTTTGGTTTCATAAATCCACATCCTTTGCCCTTCCCCTCGCTCTTCCCCACTATAGATTTTAAGGGGCCATAGTTATAGATTTTAATGGACTTGATGTTCATGATTTTCTTGTATACCATTTTGTGCACTTGGGCTATGCCTATCCTTATCAATACAATCGTTTACTTATCCAGAAAAAAAAAAAAAAAACTACCAAGACGTTACATTCATAAAAGGTCAAAATAAAACTTAGGTGCATAGCCAGAGGTGAGAGGTATGAAAGGTATATTATGTTAAACGTGATCATCAGTGGAAAAGATATGCCTATAGCTTCTAGTAAAAAAATGTTGCAACATTGCTTTGGTAAAACATTGTTATCTTCCAGTACCACAATGTTGCAATATTGCTTTGGTAAAACATTGTTTTTTTCTAGTAAAGTAGTGTTGCAAATATTGACTTCTAGTAAAACAATTAGGATATGAGTAAGATCCTAGCATACCAAAACTAGTACTCAATCATAATTCCTTAGTCTATTGGAGACCTAAACTTTCAAGGGCAGTGCAAAGCATCCAAAGACAGAAATTTGACCTTTCTTGCTGCCTGCATAACAGCTTCCTTGGTCATAAGCTTTTGTGCCTTCAGTCCTGTGTCATATCTAGAGGATTGAGGACAATACGAGCAATCTTCACTACATCCACCTGTCTTGATAGAGAGGAGAGTACACTGCTGCACTTCCCTAAAGTTGTGAGCATGTCTGTGAACTTGAGCCTAACAAAGCAAGAATTTTAACTTGACAGATTATAATCGTAGTACTTTAAATTAGTAGATAACGGTAATAAAAACACATATTTTGTTTGTTCAAATGAGACACATATTTGGGAAAGAATGAAAGCTAATGCAAATAGGGCTGCAATATACGCAAAAGTTTTTGATAATTAAACAAAAGAGTCGACTTGCACAGGGGGGAAGTTGCATATTATGTTCATAGCGCACAGCATGAAAGTTTATTTCCTCTCACTCTTTCCAAAAGAGTAAACAAAAACAGGCATACATTTTATCAGCAACCAAAAAAAATCCAACTTCGACAATTTTGATACTATTATGAATAGTAAAAAATTTTAATACAACTTTTGCTCAAGTAAAGCAAACTGCGCGTCCTGGGAAATTGCGCATAACTGATTGTTTAAATCACTATACACGGCTTTCTTGCATTTTATCAGCAGCCAAACTAAAATAAAATAGACAAGATGGAAAAGCATATATCTTTCGTCCACTCTTCCCAGAAGAAATAAAAGGAATTTTACAGCTGAGAATTCTCATTTCCATTCTCTTTGTTGCATAACTGATTGTTTAAAGCACTATTCACGGCTTTCTTGCATTTTCTCAGCAGCCAAACTAAAACAAAATAGACAACATGGGAAAGCGGATATCTTTCGTCCACTCTTCCCAGACGAAATATAAGGAATGTACGCAGTTACAGCTGAGAATTCTCATTTTCATTCTCATTGTTGCATCTTTCCGGAAACAAATGAAAAGCCGACTCCAACAAGAAACTCACACTGTCACAAATAAGGCAAAATAACGGGATAGAAAAATCGTATTCCTGTTTTTCATTCATTTTCTAGGGAACCAAACAATGCATTCCAAACGTAGACAAAAACAAACAGGAAGAGAGAGAGAGAGAGAGAGAGAGAGAGAGAATTGGCACTGACTCCATGGAAGAGGAGATCGAGGACAGGAGAATCGTAGATGGACTTGATCTCGTCTCGGGTCCAGTCATTCCTAGGACCTTCATTTATGGTTCGCTCAGCTTGAATAGCAGCAGCCGAAGAAGCAGAATACGAAGCCGAAGAAGATTGCAGTAGGAGGATTGAACTCTTCAGCCGGGGACCAAAGATTGAGCGAACCGAAAACATGTTTGGATTAAGAGAAAATGGAGGAGTTTCTCTGAAATTAGTTTCTCAGACGGAAAGAAGATTGCAAGAGGAAGAAGGGACAGAGCGGCTGAGAAATCGAGGGAAATAAAAACCAGTTGCCACCTAACTCGATTATAATCAGTTCAGCGTCAGCAGTCGTGCCTGGCTCACCCAATAAAAAAAAACAGTTGTACCTGCCACGCATACGCATTGCACCCACTTTTCTAACGAAGCTAGGAGGTGTTTGGATGATAAGTTGCAACGGTGCTTGAGGTGTTTTTAGTTGATTTGAATTAATTTATAACTAATAATATTTACAAATTTCATAAAAATTAGATGTGTAATCGGTCTAATTCGATCTACTTTTATATAAATTTTAAGAACGAATCGATATATATCAGTTTTACATTTTTTAAAAATTAATATTGAATCGATTATCTTCTTAAAGCGGTACTTATAGTTTTATCGGTCCGATTCGATCCTTTTTTTTTTTAATTTTAATCAAGTGCTAATGTAATTATATATATTATATATAAATTATATATATTTAAGATTAAGATTTTATGTTATAAATTATAATATAAAATTATTTCGTATATAATTATATATAATATATTATATATAAAAATTATCTATACATATATAAAATATTTTATATAATACTAAAAATTAATTTTTATATATAGATATATTCTAGAAACTGGTTCGGTTCGGTACTAGAAAGTTAAGAACCGAAATCGGATAGAATTTAACCGATTTTAAAAATGTAGGCACAGGTCACGAACCGAATCAGTTGACGGGGACCCGTTCAAAACTGGGTCAACCGGTCCGATCGAGTTTGGGCCGGTTCTCCAGTTTTCCAGTTCAAATTTTTATCCCTAATCAAAATATATTTAAATGTTTAAAGTATGATGAGATATGTATTTAAATGTATGGAATATGTTGAGATATGTTTAGCTTTTTATAGGAAGTTCAAAAATAATATATCTCATCAATAATTAGTTTAAGATGAATTTAACACCCAAAATAC